>NC_056727.1:820823297-820838297 GCF_019279795.1 Protopterus annectens
GTGAGGTTTAAGGGAAGGTAAGAACTGAGCAATTTATGTAATGTTGGACTGAAAGACAGTTATAAAGAAAAAACATGTAATGTATAAAGTGTGTAAAAAGAAAAAAATATGCATTTTTTATTTTCTAGTTATGTATGTATGCCTGTGTCTAAAACAATAATTTAATACAGGTGTTTAAAATAAAAAGATCTGGCTGGTGCTATTATGTCATTTTAATTTGTCCTTCAGTAAATCAATATTCGTGGCTTTAAAAAATGTAGTTTCATTGGCAGAAAAAATGAACATTATGGCCATGACTGGCACAACTACGTGTACAACAATGGCCAAAGGATCTGATAAACATATTTAACTCAGCGACTGTTGACGTATCTTTCCCTGTTCCTACATTCAAACGGTTATGTGGTACAGACTGCATCACCGCATCACAAGAATGGACATGGCTGCTGTCATCATCCAACAGGATAGCCATAGCTGTTAGCTATACTGTCACGGTCAATTAAGATAAAGTAGTAGCCAGAGATACTAAAGGAGAACTACACCACAGTGAAGTGTCTCCACCTTCCTAGCTGGACAATGACTTAAGGTAAGTGACATGGTCACATGTTTCCAAGGTAGATTTCACCTGTATGTCAGGTACTACACATGCAATGTGTGCAGATGTTATGAGCTCTGTCACCAAATATCCTCCAAGGGTGCACATCAATATGCTCAGGACAATACAGGTTCTACATATGCTGGTTATTTTTTGAAAGCAGGCCATTTGTCACCCTCA
This sequence comes from Protopterus annectens, assembly GCF_019279795.1. Classification (NCBI taxonomy): domain Eukaryota; kingdom Metazoa; phylum Chordata; order Ceratodontiformes; family Protopteridae; genus Protopterus; species Protopterus annectens. The sequence goes on from NC_056727.1 coordinate 820,824,070, forward strand.
TGTTATTACCACCCAGGGGCACCACAATAGAAAGGTCATCAGTGAAATCTATAGTTATTCATATTTTTATGGTAAAATTTATGACTTAAGGAAGAAGACAGCCCTTTAGAACAGTAGATAAGCATATACTACCCAGAAGGGGGTTGTATCCTGGTACCTGATGTACCTACAAGTAGAAAACAGTAGCATTTTGAAAACTTAATGCAGTGAGACAATGGAAGAAGAGTGTGCAGCTGATTCAGGAATATATTAAATGTCACTAAGCTAGGTGGTCTAGCATTACGGCTGACATCCATCATTGTGGAGAAACCTGCTATACTACAGTGTTCACTTGATCAGCAATCAGAATATTGTCACAGATGGGTGACCAGCATCTGGAATAGCTATGAGTACTGCGTCTTGTATCACCTTTGTGTGTGCAGTCTTACAGTACACATACACACACACAGTTTGGGAGTGTGGGAGTTTGATATATGTATATATGTATATAAATTCATAGGTTAAGTACTAGGCTGGCTGCTCTTACAGACCATTTTAAACCTAGCCAAATTCCCTTTTAGCACTTAAATTAACCTATCCCATTTGGTGTTAGATTGGCCTTACCTATCCAATGGTCTATAATTATATATTAACCCCTAATGAGAATAACTGAGATCATACTAGATATAATTTTAGGGGATCCATGCATGAGATAAAGCATTTATGTGCTGCTCCTGTCCATTAGTAGTATAGAGGGAGTCCTGAGATAAATTTTCTGTTTCCCATCCACAGATCCATGTTGCATTTGAAGATGGATAGGGATAAGCTTTGTTTTACATGGATGGGGATACTGATGGATTAACTGCACATCAACAAGTGAAGCAGCATCAGAAATACTTAGGGATCTATACCTCTTCGGCAACAACAATAGAATGGTTTGGAGAGACAGGTATATCTTGCAGAAGATATCACTGCTCTTGAAGAGTCTCTCCATCCACTGGAATACATCTATATGTTACAGATGTGTGCTGGGCTACTACATACATTACAAGCTGTGCCTTATTGCTGTCATTGAAGACTGTATCACCACAGTGCACTGGACTCAACAATGCATCAGACATTGTGTTTCTGGTTATGATTCATGCTATCAAGTTGATTTTTCAGTCAATCATGATCAGATGAGCCATGTTAGATGAAGGGAAAGCTGAAGAAAACATTCCAGAAGCTCAAACCTCTCCCCTAACTAACCCAACATTCCTCAATTCACTTTCAACTCAGATCTCATTCGCTGTTTCAAGCATCCAAACACTGAGCCCAGGAGTTGGTGAGACTATTATTTATAAGTCATATTTCTTACTTCACTTATCTTTTTAGTATTTAAAAAGATGTTATTTATATGTTGTTAGGACACAACCTATAGATGTTCCTGAAATACTGCCAGTATCCAGCTGTGTGTTCGAATACCTCTCACAATGCAAATTCAATTTCCAGCAGAGCTGAAACCATTCTGATGATCAGCAATGCAAACATCCTTGGCCAGTGCTAAGTATGTATTGGCACAATGTAAAATGTCAGTATAATTCACTATAGTCTAAAACTGAATTTGCTGTCACAATGGTTGCTTTTTTAAAACTGTGTTGCATACATGCATGACACTGTTTTATTGGCATTATTTTGGCTGTTCTTACATAGGTTCAGTGTTATCATACTAGAAGTTTAAAAGACTCATAAAACAGAACTTTGTTTCTGGACGGAATGCTGAGTATATGGACCATATGTTGAGAATACAGTCTTTATAAACCTGTCTCATTCTTCTGAATAAGTACACATTTTGTGTCGTGCCAAAAATCTACCACTTCAGAAAAAATTGTGGAAAACAAAAAGAAAAGTGGAAGAAATTACCGGCAATATTTTTTCCTCAGGACAGGTGCCCCCTGGCCAGAGCACTACCTTACAAAATGCTCAATCATTATTACGTAAATTAGTCACAAAAATCTAAATAAATGTGTTAACATCACACATTTTAGCACATCTAAAATAAATATATGGAGTAAAGCTACTGACTGCAAAAGAGCAAAACAATGCACCACTGAAAACTGTTCTGAAAATACTTTTTCTTTCAAAGAAAAAGGTAGCATAAACAAAACCACAAACGTAAAGGTTTATGTAGGGAACAAACCTTTACATCCACCGTGTGCATGGTTACAGCCCCATACACACTGCTACCTAATATAATCAACTCTGAGGATTTCCCATCTCTGAGTTTGTTTGTTTCATAAAACTGTTGTTGTTGATAGTATAAACATAATACAGACTATGGTTTTGATCAAGTGATAACTTTCCAAAACTACCAGTAAGATCAATACAGGATTCCATATGGTGTACTTAATGAATTGCTGTTTCTGAGTTATTTAGGATATGTTTTTTTTTAGTTTATTTCTTTCCATTAAATTTGATTATGAGGTTACTTTCAGCAGTTTTTAAATCTTTTTGGAGGACAAATACAAATTCTATTTGAAGAGTTGTATTATATTCTCCTCCTTCATTCTATGATTCATCCAGTTGTTCTTTTTACACATTTTATATTTATTTCCTATATCACAAAATCTTAAAAGTAATATTTTTTTCTGTGAATAAGAATTTATTGTTAATTGCTTCTGGAAATTTGTGGACAACATGTTTAAAAGGAAAAAGACCTAGAGTTTTTTAAATCAAGAATATAAAGATATACAATTAGTATTTTTACATGGAAAATATATACAGTATCTTTACCAAAACATAGGAAAATATGGTATCGGTGATTATTAACCAGTTTTTATGCCATTAATGCTTACGAAACTTATCCAGTTTGCAGAAGACATGGACTAAAATCAGGAAGGAAATTATATGTGGGGTTCACCGCAGTAGAAAGATTTTCTATGGAGATGATCATTAAATAGGTTACCAATAACAGCATCATTAGTTTATAAATCTGCAGAGCAAAAAAAAGTGTTTTAGATCTGATTGTCAAGATATTGAGGATGCTGAACATATTTTTCCCCATTGTCAAAGGATTTTAGGTTTCGGGAAAAAAAGTTGAACAACTGTTGTTATATTATCCACATAAATGATATGGATTAATTTATGCAGAGCTGACTGGGTGCATTAGGGCCCCAGGGGAGCCTGTTCTTGCAAGAATCCTGCTTACAAAAAGGTCTTCATTTTGAAGAACAAAAAAGAAAGAAAGAAAAGGAAACCATTTCCATCAACATCTCTCAACCTCACCGCCAATGAAAGAGACTTCCTGAATCCATATGGAAGTTGTTACTGCATTTTTTTCATTTTCAGAAAAAAAATAGTTCATACCCAGCTCAAACATTGAGACAGTGTTGAAATAGCATGGGAGAGAGCAGCACAGAAGCAGATGGCAGTTTCCCAGAAGGAGTGAGTCTTGCAGTAAACTGGTAGAAGTCTTTCTGATATTTATTTAATTTTGAGAAATTTGAAAATTCCAATATTATTAAGCAGAAAGTCATAGGTCCTGCTAATGACTGCATGGAGGGTGTGTGTGTGTGTGTGTGTGTGTGTGTGTGTGTGTGTGTGTGTGTGTGTGTGTGTGTGTGTGTGTGTGTGTGTATCTGTCTATCTGTCTGGGTGTTGCTTACCTCAAACTCTTTTGATAGCAGTAATACATATCCAGTCATTAGAGGTTCATATTACTTATGGTCAGAAAAAAACACATGAAAATGAAGTTATGTACTCACCATAGCATTCCATCTGTGTTGTCCATTTTCATTCTAACTCAACTGTTGGGTTTGGATTCGAACCTTGGATGCAACAGTAATTACTAAAGCTCATAGTAACCAAAAAGCTTCTCCCTAACCCATAATGCACCAAAACCTAACATACCTCAGATCTTGTTTGCTGATTTTACCAGAAGTGTTATCTATTGATATGTGTGTATATCGGGTCCGCTTCAGAGTATCAAAATTGCAGAACATCGAACCTCTGATCATCAAGAGCCAGAGGATCAAAGTTCTGCAATATCAAGCTCAAAAAAAAAAAAAAAAAAAAAACTAAAATATGAAAATTTATTTCATGTTCTTGCAGGGGGGCAAACCCCCTGCACCCTCCACACCCCTGCTACTTAAATATACCAACACTGAGATTGCTCTACAGTGAAGAGAATGGTATCATACAGCACAGAATGGGAACTACACCATTCTCTTCACTGTAGTGTGATCTCAGAGTTGGTATATTTAAGTAGCAGGTGTATTGGGGGATACAGGGAGGATTGCCTCCTGCAAAAACTTGCAAAAAGACTTTTTATCTTTTTTAGTTTGTTCTACTTTAAGGTTCAATGTTGTAGAAAATCAATCTTGTCTTCGATGATGTGTGGTTTGATGTTCTGTAACTTCAATCATTTGAAGTAGAACTATATATATATATATATATATATATATATAAATAAATATATTTACAAGTGTATGTATCCTATGTATCCTACAGAAGAAACTATATCTGGAGCTCAGTCACAAAGGACAGTGGTGTCCTTATAATGTCTCGTTTTTCCAGAAGTTTGTTGAAATAAGGGATGGAGGTTGGTGAGCGGGAAGTTGAGGAAGAATAAAAATTGACAACACAGATGGAATGTTATGGTGAGTACATTAACTACTTTATCTGATGTTGTCAATTTTCATTCTATCCTCAAATATTGGGACAGAGTCCGCAACTATATATAAACCCTGGGTGGATTCTAGAGAAGGAAATTCCTGAGCACATTTGAGCTAAAAGTTGCTCTGCCACTTGAAACCAGCTCCGGTTTGTAATGACTGATAAAGGTATGAGGATTCTCCCAGGTTGGAGCTGCACATATGTCATGCATAGAAGCTCTGGACAGAAAGAACCACAGGATTTGGTAAGGTTACACCTACTTTGTCACAGACAAATGAAATACAATCTGTCAGCCATCTGGCTAGACTTACTTTTGCCACTGGCTTTCCAAATTTTAAATCTGCGAAAGAAACAAACAACTGCTCTGTCTTTCTGATTTCTTTTGTCCTATGTAAATAAAATGTAATTGGCTGTGAACATCCAATAACTGCAACATATAATCGAGTTTATTTGCAAAGTTAGGAGAGAATATCAGTAAATTAATGGACTGATTGATATTGAATTCTGATATCACCTTGGCAAGGAAGGGATCACTGGTTCATAATGTAACTCTATCCTTATCAAAAAGCAAGTAAGAGGGCTTTGATGACAAGGCCTGAAGTTCTGAAATTCTTCTAGCTGAGGTAATGGCAACTAGAATGTTTACCAAATCAGAAACTTAAGGTTACATTTAGTGGCTGGCTCAAAGGAGGAATGAATTAAGGCTTGCAGTATCTAGTTCAGATCCCATGGTGGAGTAGGGTCTTTATACGGGGATCTCAACAGAGAATGCCTCTCAGGAATACTTTACAAAGTTTAGAAGAGACCACAGTGAATTCACAAATCCAATATGAAAATTAGATTTCGCTACTAATTGAACCTTTATGGTAGAGGAGCTCACCCCTTTCATTAAAGCTGAAAATTGAAAAATGTTATGTATTGGGGCTGAAAAGGGGTTAATATGTTTTTGTTGTGCCCAGTAAACAAACCTTTTCCATTTAGGTGTATACAGCTTTCTTGTTGAAGATTTATGGTTAGATAAAAGGATATGATGGACAGGGGAAGACAGCATCGATTGTCTAGCTATTAATGGAATTGGAGAAACCACACTGTTAGCTAGAGGTCTGAAAAATCCAGATGAACCATGTCTGTCGGATATGACAGGAGATCTGGAATGGGATCCAGAATCCAAGGTTGATAAAGAAGGTGAGGTTACAGGAAGGTGAACCAAATCTGATGAGGCCAGTACAGTGCAATGAGGATGACTCTGCTCTTCAACCTGTAGCTTTTAACAAGAATTTCAGAATTAGAGGGACGGTGGGTAAGCACAGAGTAGACCAGGGGGCCAATCATGAAGTACAGCATTCCTTGGTAACTCCCCCTGAGGATGGATTAGGGCAAAGCAGCTGCTGCATTTGTTGTTTAGGGGAGAAGCAAAAAGATCACAGCAAGGCTGGCCCCATCGGCAGAAAATAATTTCTGACACTTTCCTGTTGAGGGACCACTCATGAGGTAGAAGAATGTACTTGCTCAGTTTGTCTGCTATCACACTGGACTTCCCCAGAATGTGCGAGCAAATCATACCCCTTGTGTCAAGAAACACCCAATGTCACATTCTGAGTGTTTCTTGACACAAGGGGTATGATTTGCTCCATCCTTCTCCCATCTGGATACTGTGTCCTTTACTGTGGTGCCAAACAAAGAACTGACATCAAAAGAAGCATTGATGGATGAGGACTTGAAGAGCCCTACAAAATCACATAAGTGCATCCAGGCATGCATCCTAATGGATATACCTGAACTCTCTGTCCTAGAGGCCCCTTTGGCTGTTTGCAAGATAAGCCTCATGGATGAATTTGAAATGGATTGGAGCGTAACCACCTGAGAGGTCACAAATGATTGGGCCTTAGTAGTAATGGTTCCTGAAAGGTATTTTAAAAGTTCCTTGATCAAGTCCCTTTGCAACCTAGTAAAATATGCCAAATAGTTCAACGACCTAACAGCAAAGGTCACCAAAGGATAGACATGCTTCCCAAATCTGTCCATCTCCCTAGACTCCCTGTTAAGGGATGAACAGAGGATCTTTGTTCAGAAAGTTCCTTTTTGGTGGCCACCACCATGACCATGGCATCCACAGTCACACCCTTACCCTAAAATTCCTTCTCTATATGTGAACCAGAAACCTATCTGGCCTCTTAGATATTGGCTCAACTGTGTCAGGCTCCTTCCATGCCTGCCGAGAGACTATATCAACGAGCTTGTCAGCAGGTGGAGTAATCCAGGAAGTAGATGGGCCAGCTATGAAGGCCTCCATAAATACGGACTCCTCCAGTGAATGGGTTGCAGGGGATCCAATCACCTCTCTGTTTCAGGATCTTAAGGATATTTCCAAATGAGATGTCTTCTGGAGGTGATTGTGGGGACCCTTCACCCTCACTGAAGTCTATATACTCAGTGACTGACTCTGCTGGAGAGTCCAAGTGCCTCCTCTTGCACTTTTTCTTCTTAGGGAATTCCTCGGAGGAAAGGTCCAAGGAAGTGTCAGAAGAGACTATGAAACCCTGCTGGGTAGTTTGGAGATCTTGAACTGGCTGTCCCTAATGCATCAAATGAGGAGGTTCCAAGCGCAGAGACAACTGGGAGCTAGATCAGAGATCTGAGGGGTTGGATCCATTGGTTCAGTCAGAGCAGAGAATACCCTCTTCACAACCTTGAAGGCAGACCTCCCCAGAGAAAGAGAAGATCCCAGCACCGAGAAGGTAGACTTCTGGACTGATGTCCTCTCCCACCCTGAAAGCAATCTCCCTGAGGAGGAATTCAGAGCCAAGCTGTCCAATGCCAAGGCCCCAAGGAGAAGAGACATCTCTGACATTTTCAGAGTCAATCCCATCACCTTGTATCCAATACGGAATCTTCAACTCAGAGAGTCCTCCAGATTCAAAGATATCGGAACCAGGGCACTCAGAGTTAGCTTCAGATCTGATGATAGGGTTATCTTTGGATCCAAGCCATACAGGCCTGGAATACTAAGATCCAGGGACTCTGAAGCAAGCAAAGGGATCAGAGAAGATGTCTGAGGTGGTGCAGTGCTCAATGGATGGGTCTCCTGACCTGAAGTTGGAGGAGCCGATAACACACCCATCTGGATTTGCACCGAGAGAAACTTCCTCATCATCCAATCCACATCTTCTTTATTCAGACTCCTGGATGAGTGACATGTGGCCAGGGGAATGTGACTTTGTATGGAACCTTTCCAAAAAGGGGGAAGGGAGCCCAGAAGGCACTGGATCAACAGAGAGAGAATATCAGGTCCTGGGCAAAACAGTAGGATCTGGAGCAGTTGGATCCAAAAGTTTCTTGGTCGGAAATGATGTAGGATCTGTTAACCTCTTTTTCTTCGAATCTGAGGGGAAGAGGTTTGAGACTCCCTTGAATCCAACTTAGACCTCTTCCTAGAAGACTCGGAAGCTGGAGAGGATGAACTGGATGGAATCAGTGACTTTGACTCCTTAGTCTTTGGTTTGGGGGACTGAGCCCCAGTGACAGCTTCACAGAAAGAAGGTGATAAGCCTTTCAGAATCAGCCTATTCTTTCTGTCCACAAGTGCTCTGGGATTAAAATTATGATAGAGACAACAATCCTCCTTTAGGTTTTGTGGACCTAGATAATAAATGCAGAGTGTAAGGAAATTGGAAACAGGCAACTTGTGCCCACACTTCAAGCATTTTTTTTTTAAATCGGAAGGACCTCTTCTCAGCCATACTAAGAAAACTATGAAGTACAATATAAGAACAATAAGAGTTTTTTATTTTTTTTTTAATTTTTAAAGAGAAAGTTGGAAAGAAAAATATTACCAACAATGGTACTTAAGGAATACATAACAGTGTAAAGACAGCAAAACTGGGAAAAGCTACCAACAACAGTAAAGAAGTTATACATTAACGTACAAGGGTAAGGGATAATAAGTAACAAAGAAATATACTAGGAATATAAAGTATCTGAAGAAAAAAAAATCACTTAACTGCTTAAATAACAGTCAAAACTCTAGAGCTATGGCTGACCACATGTTATGCGAAAAGTGGCAGATGAGATCTGAGGTATGTTAGGGGTTGGTGCATTATGGGTAAGGGAGAAGCTTGAGAGCTTTTTGGTTACCATGAGCTTCAGTAACAGCTGAACTGGATCCAAGGTTTGGATACAAACCCAACAGTTGAGGATAGAATGAAAATTGACAACCTGAGATCATCTTTTTTTAATCTTTTTGTTAGCCAGGTAAATATAAACCCACTTAATTGCTGGGGTATTGTCTGGTTAAGTCACTTGCTCAGAGTCACACAGTAGGTAGCTGGAGGTAGAAAGAAGAAAATCCTGCACCCCTGACTACAGTAAGCAACTCATTAAGAGCTTGAGTCATAATCCTCTATACTAACTGATAGACCTTTAATGACGTCTTCATTTTCTGATGGATCATTGATGATGTCCTTACATTCACTGCCCAAAATGGAAGCCCAAAATCTGGCCAGTCTACCAAAGACTCCTGTTGCTTTAAAGGTATGTCGAACATCACTCAAAGGCCCCTTGCATAGTGTAAGGCATAAAGGTGACATTCAGGCCTACCATAATAAGAATTTTTTGCTGCCAGTCCGAACGTATCTTTTCACCATCTGTTTATCTGTGTCCATTTTTTACCAGTTGAATGGATTTTCATTCTCCACTGATTAGATACGCCTGTTTGCTGACTTCTTTGTAGTTGCAGATAAGTGCCCCATTAGTGCATTTGTTTTTATTTTCTTGTCTTGTTTTGTGCTTCTTGGAGTTAATGTCATCCAGGAAGGATAAATGCCAGTGTGGGAGACAGATTCCCCATAAAGACCACCACAATAAGTTTCTTCTTTGTCTAGGATCTTCTCATAGCCATGTGTCTTTTTCAACTTGTCAGGCATTCATCCTGAAAACCCTTTCCAGTAGACTTTCTTCCCTTTTCTTCTATCTTGAGAACCAACATCTTAAGCTTCTCACTAAAGATACAGTGGAAGGAATCCCTCATCCAAGTGTCAGCAATTAGGTAAGAAAAAGGTGAAAAAGGCATGACCGGAATCTTCCCCTGTCCAGTCTCTGCCAGCTGTTTCTCCCAAGGTCATTACAAACCCAGAGGCTCACCCAGTTGTGTTGTCAGATTTCTCTGCCATGACCATGTTGAAGGCTGGTGAGAATTTGGCAGGCAGCACGTCCGAAGAAGCTTTGCAGACATCCATCTCTGACCTTCATGGGGAACCATAGTTGATTTTTTTCTGAGGGGCCTAGGGGAGTTCCTCTGTTTTTAGTTGGGGAAGAAGTTCCTACTATGGTTCTCGACTGTCATCCTGGGTCTGAGCCTTCTCAGTTTTTTGGAAGGGACATTCCCTTAAAAAGGAAACAAAAACTTAAACATGTTTATTCTGCTCCTAGGGATCCACAAAGTGACTGGCAGGCCTTTACTCAGAGGCTATTTAATGCTTTAATGTTCTTAAAGCCTCCTCAAGGGGTTTCAGATCCTGTTCCTCCTTGGTCCTCTACTCCCCTTAAAAGGGCTAGGGAACAGGATTCTTCTGAGGATGAGTCAGATTTTGAAGATGAATCCTTAACTTATTTTACTCAAATTCCTTCTCCTTTGGACTATGGGTCAGAGGATGAGGAATCTATTAGTCCTGATGTTCCTTTTCAGGAAATTTCCTTTAGGGATATACTCTCTAGGATGATGGATTTTTTTTATGTGGGATTGTACTCAGGTCTCTGATATCCATAAGAGGTACTATGAGTTGCTGCAGATGGAATCTCCTAAGTCTGCGGCTATTCCTTCTGTTTTGGTTGCTTTGCTGAATGTTTTTTCCAATGCCTCTCATGTGCCTGATTCATTGCCCCCTGCTCCCAAGAAACCTGAAAGGTTTTATAGAGTGCCTGAGGATTGTTATTTTTTATATAAATGTCCTGATGTTGATCCCTCTGTAGTGTCTGTAGCCTCTGATAAGTTGTCTCAATTGCTTCCTTCGCCCAAGTTATTGCCTTCTTACAAGGACAGCAGAGCTATGGAAAGTCAAGGTACAAAAGTTAACACTTCTGCTATCTTAGCTTTTAGGGTTATTAATTATCAAACCCATATGTCTAGGCATGTGATGGCTCATTTTTCTTAAGCCTGTCAACTTATTTCTGATTTTCCAGACTCTGAGGGTAAAACATCTGTTCTTTCCTTGATAGGGACTTCCTGTCAAGCTGTTCATTATTCTATTAAATGTAGTTATGATGTGGTGAATGTCTCTTCTAGGGCTGCTGTTTTTCATTCAGTTATGAGGAGGTATTCTTGGCTTAGGCTTCATCCTTTACCTAATGATATTAAGGCTAAGTTGATGTATGCGCTTTTGCTTGTGGAAGCTTCTACTGATTTGTTTAAGTCCCTTCAGGATAAGGGTAAGGCCTTACAGGAGTTAAAACATGCATTTGTTTCTTCTGTGCCAACATTTCAGAGAAACTACCCCACTAAGCCTCCCTTTGTTCGTATGCAATCCTGCCCATCTACTAAAGGTAAGAAGGATGGCAAACGGGCTCCTCCTGCTAAGGGTCTTCAGTTTTCAGGGACTCTGAAGCCTTCCTTTCCAGACACGCCAGGTGCTGTATGACTATCCTTCCCTTCCCAACCACATTCCTCTTTCTCTTCCTGTTTGGCTTCAGATCACTCAGGATTCTTGGGTTTTGTCAATCAATCATCAGGGGTACTTCATGGTGTGGAAATCCTGTCCTCCTTTAATGGGCATTCCTCAGCGTCCTCAGGAAAATCTTCCCTTTTTAATAGAGATTCCCCAGCCTCCTCAGGAACAACTTCTTTTTTTAACAGAGGTTCTTCAAAATTTCCTGACTCAGGGTACTATTCAAGAGGTGTCTGTGTCTCAAAGGGGGAAAGGGTTCTTCTCCAGACTATTTCTCGTGCCAGGAAAGATGGCACTTGGAGATCTATTCTAGACCTCTCTCATCTAAACACTTTTCTAAAAGTGCCTTTATTTCGGCTGTTGTCCCTGCATATTCTTTTTCCTCTCTTGCTCTCTCTCAGGCCTAAATGGTGTCTCTGGATCTTAAGGATGCTTATTTCCATATTCCCATCCATCCTCTTTTTGGGAAGTTTTTGCCTTTCTCTGTTGCTTCCTGGCATTTTCAGGTCTTTGTTTTGCCCTTTGACCTTTCTACTGCCCCGAGGGTGTTCATTAAATGCCTTGCTCCTGTGATTGCTTTTGCAGGCTTCAGGGTATCCAAATATTTCATTACTTGGATGACCTGTTGATTCAGGTGTCCTCTCCAGAGACCCTTTTGCAAAATCTTCATTTTGCCATTTCCCTTCTTCATAGTCTGAGGTTCGTTATAAATTTCAAAAAATCTTCTCTGACTCTGTCTTAGGATCATGTTTTTCTCAGTTGCAGGACTTCGACAGTGCCAATGATGGTTCCCTGCCCCATCTAGAGGCCTTAATTCCATTTCTTTCTTTCACACTCTTCTTCCTCTAGCTTCCATTACCAACAGGAAGTTTCTGAGGGGTCTGGGTTTCATGGCATCCACCATTCTGATGCTCCCTCAGGCCAAACTTCACATGAGAAAGTTTCAGTGGTTTGTTAAGTTAATGTGGCTTCAACATGCAAATTCTCTAGACTTTGTAGTTCCTCTTCTTCCTTGTCTCAGACAGGAACTTCACTGGAGGACTCACAGGTGGCAGGTGTCTCTGATTCCAGAGATCCCTTTTTATCCCCCTCTTCCTTCTCAAAAATTGTTCACAGATGCTTCAGACATTGGATGGGGGATGACATTTGGCTCCCTAAAGGTTTAGGGGGTGCGGTGACCTCCTCAGCAGAAGAAGCATATCAATGTCAAAGAGATGAGAACTCTTCTGCTAGCTCTTCAGGCCTTTCATCCTCTTTTTTCTCCAGGGCCTCAAAAGATGTTCACAGACAATACCACAGTGATGTGATATATCAACAAACAGGGAGGAAAGAGATCTTATCTTCTTTGCTGGTTGGCACTTCAGATATGGAATCTTCCTGTCAAATATCTAATGACTTTTCAGGCAGTTTATACCTCTTCCAGTCAAATCATTGTGGCAGACACTCTGAGCAAGTCCTTAACTCAGTCCCATGAATGGATTCTTCACAGAGATGTGTATCTGGACATTATTTACCAGTGGGGAACTCCTCAAGTGGTTCTTTTTGCCTCTACTCTCAACAGAAAACGTTTGTGCCAGAGTCCCAAGTCCTATTGTGTGGAAGGTGGACACCCTCTCATTTTCTTGGAAGGGGGGTGTATCTTTATGCATTCACTCCCCTTCCTCTTATTATGAAAGCCCTGTTCAAAATTCAACAGGATAGTCCCAAAATCTTGTTGGTGACTCCCTTTTGGCCATGACAGCACTGGCTCCCTCTTCTTCTGCATTTAGCCAGGGGCAATCATCACATGTTACCTCACAGGATCTACTCTCACTAGACAAGGAATGTCTCATCCATCCCCACCTGGCCACGGTTCAAATGACACTGTGGGTGACAGGATTTTAATTCCTCATAGGCACCTTTTTTCTGAGGACATGCTGCAAGTCCTTCAGGAGGCCAGGAAATCTAGCATTAGGAAATTATACTTATCCAGATGGAAGAGGTTTTCTATTTAGTGCCTGTTTTGTAACCTGGACCCACTTACTATGGGTGTTCCTTTGATTTTCTCTAACTTTTGTGAGTTGCTCAATGCTGGTTTTTGTCTATTCTTCTATTAAAGCCCACTTATCAGCTCTCTGTGCTTGTCTGCCTTTTTCTCCTCCTTTAGCTTCTAGATTTGATGTGAAACTACTTCTTAAAGACATTCTTAATATTAGACCTCCCAGGAAGTCTGTTCCTTCTCCCTGGGATCTTAATTTTGTTTTCGAGAAGTTGGCTCAGGCTCCTTCAGAGCCTGCTGCTTCAGCTTCCTTGCAACATTGTCCCTGGATGACTGTTCTTTTGTTAGCTCTTACTTCTGGCAGATTGGTGTCTGAGTTAAAGGCCCTTATGGCTTGTCCTTCCTTCTTTTTTTGCCTAAGGGTTAATGAGCTATCACTTAATCAGTCAATTAATCTGCCTACTTTTTCCCCTCTCTGCAAGCTGACAGTGAGAGGATGCTGCATACTTTGGACTTGCATAGGAAACTCAGGGTTTATTTGGATAAGACTAAGGCTATTAGAAAGTCAGATCAGTTATTTGTTTCTTTTCATTCCAGATTTTTGGGAATTGTTGTATCCAAGCAAACTATTCTTTCTTGGATTTCTAAGGCTATTTCTTTTTGTTACACTTTTAATAGCAAGAGCCTTCCCGCTTCAGTCAAGGCTCCTTCTACTAGAGCTGTGGCTTACCCTGGTGCTTTTCTCAAGGGCTTATATACTAATTCAGTTCTTGAAGCAGCTACCTGGATGTCTATGCATACCTTTACCAAACACTACAAGTTGGACAGTATCTCTAGAGCTAGGGCTGGTTTTGCTAGTGCCATTCTTCATGCCTTTTAGGGGATTTTTGTCTTCCTGGATGCACAGATTACCTCTTGGGTTCCTTGGACTGATGTTCCTACTGGGGCAATCAGTTTTG
>NC_056727.1:820848297-820898297 GCF_019279795.1 Protopterus annectens
TTACATCAGCAATATGCAATGGTGGAAAATGTCTGCTTATCTCAACTGCTTTTCATTTTCACACACAGTTTATTTAGAGATGAGGGAGTGTACCAGGCTGTCTGCCTTCCACTTGGGTGTGCAAGATGTCAGCCTTGTAAATCACTTTCTGTATTTCATGCCTCCAAAATTAGCTACTCATAAAACTGCCATAGGATCATAGCCGGCATTAGGTACCCACCAAACCCATTGGTGCAGGAGGCCCCGATTATCTCTCTGTGTACCACGGCACCAAAATTAAGCAGCTGGGTTTCTCCCTTTCCTTTCCAGTGACTTTACATGGCTGTGTAACGTCACTGCGTAATTCTGCAATTCCACTACTCAGTTTTTTAAACTTCCCTGTAAGCTGCACTCAATCGGGTCCACTTCAGTAAAGCAATGGACCTGATTGGCTGCAGCAGCTAGGGTAAGTTCCTGGTGCAAAGCGATAGGCTGTATATGTAGGTTAGCAGATTGGAGATGCGTTTATTGTACTGCAGCTTTTTTGAGAATTTTGGTTGGAGCTTGTTCAGAGCTCTAGTATTCCCAGATCATCTTTTAGCAGAAGAGAGTAGATGGATCTAGGAGAAGAAACTTTAACATATAATTTAGGGAAAGTGGTAACATAATTTGTTGCAATGGGGCTGATAATGAAGATGGGATCAAATCTGTAACAAAATGATTTAAAATATTTGTACAGTCAGTCCATAGCTCTCAAGTGTCCAGGTTTTTGCTTCATAGTTTTTGTCTGCTGCTCATAAAAAGTTGTGGTTTTCTGTCAAATCACCAAGGACTAAATTCACTAAATAATGACAAACATTTGAGTTTCTGACTTCATATCCTTCTAAAAAATGCATGCTAAAACAAATCCTGCTATTCCAGCAACTTTCTAAGCTTATAAGAGCAATATTTAAAATCTTTACCTATTTTTAGGCCTTTGTACCCCGTTACTTTAGGCTTTGTCCAAATTTCTTGAGTTAATTGGTTGAGAGGTATGATTCAGTCTCCGAGAAAATACTCTACACTCACAAGACCTAAGCAGTCACACTTATGACTGCATGCACATATTACAAACGCAATAAACAGCACTTGATGTCCTACCATTTCTAATAATACAAACATGTGCAGACACACACACACATAGGATCGTAGGACGTTAGTAGGCTAATGGCCCTAGGGCCCTTACAAACCTTGCCAAGTTTTACCCTTATTTCCACAATCAGCACCTATTGCCCTTGTCCAAGAGGGAAATAGGTAGATCCCCCTGGGTGAATTTATGGTTACACATCCAATCATCCAGATTCCATTTGAAGGGGTCCAATGAGGTTCTCTGTTTGACATGAAGTGGGAGTCTGTTCCAAAGGTGTAGTAACCTCTAGGAGACAAATCTGTCCCTCCAGCAGGTTCGATTAATGTCGCATACCAGGTCAAGGTCATTAAAGTGAGTAACCAGTGTACCATTTGACTTGTGGATATGCAGCAATTCCAGTAAAGCGTGGTCACAGATTTTCTTATATATAAGGCAGAGATCACCATTAAAGTAGTCTGTATGAAACAGAATAAAGTGACAGTGATTTGAGATGATCCATATAGGACAGATGCTGAAGACCTTGAATTTTCCTTGTGAAAAACCTTTGTGATCTCTCCAGTTGCTGCAGGTGCTTGGAAAGGGACATACCAAAAGGGGCATTCTATTCAATTACTGGCCTGATGAGGAAAGTACACGGAGGTTATAACTTGTTTTTTTTTTTTTAGAGACAATGCCCTTACTTATGAAATAAGCAACACAGAATGCCCTTCTTAACACTGTAGAGACATGGTGATCAAAGGTAAGGTTGCTGTCAACCTGTAGGCCCAGGTCTCTCACCACCGAATGCTTACTTAGGGTGTTGCTATTAATGTGGTAGTTAGCAAGAACATTGATCTTACAGAAAGGGATGATAATACATATTTTTGCACTCAGTTTAAGGCCTGACTTTTACCAAAAGGGATGATAAAACATTTTTTTGCACTGAGTTTAAGGCTGTGACTTTGGCACTAGTCATTTGCTGTGTAAGGCTCTCAGGTTGTTGACATCATTTGGAGATTCTATGACAGCTCTCAGTTTGCAGTCATCAGCAAACTTTGTCAGCCACAGACCTTCAGTTTTTGCTTGTACTTTGGAGAAATAGATTCCAAACAGTAGAGGTCCCAGGACTGATCCCTGTAGAACACCACTGGTTACATGTCAGCTGTTGGAGGTGGATTCCCCTCTTTTAACTATATGGGCTCTATTAGTGAGCCCGTTAGTGACCTATCTAATGATATAAGTGTTGATACCTAGTTAGGTGAGTTTGTCAATGATGTCTGAGTGGGGGAAAATGTCAAAAGCCTTGGCTAAGTCTAGGAAGGCTGCATGCATAGATTGCCCCTCCTTCAAGGCCTTGGTGACTGTCTCGATGAAGTCCACCAGGTTTAACAGCCATGATCTCCCTTTGACAAATCCAAACTGAGTAGGGTCAAGTGTTTGGAAATTACCTATATCTTTGTTGATAAGGTCCATGATGATTCACTCCATTGTCTTGCAGATAAGGCTAGTCAGGCTAATAGGGCTATAGTTCTCTGGGTCAGTGGAAGCACCCCCTTTATGCAAGGGAATAATGGTGGCCATTTTCCATACAGCTGGGATAAAGCTGGTGCTTAGACAATGATTGAAAAGAGTACCCAATGGTGTTGCTAATTCTTGTTGGAACCAATGTATGATGCAGCCTGGGATGTTATCAGGTCCCATAGATGTTGTGTTTTTGGTCTTAGAGAGGGCATTTATGACCTGCCCTTTAGAGATACAAGGTGGGGACAAGTGTCAGGGATGTCATGTGGTACGTGTGGTGGGGACAGGGGAGAAAGTTTTCACAAAACCTGTCAGTCAACAGGTTAGCTATGTCCACAGACTCAGTATATGTGGCATCATTAAATACCAGTTTAGCACAGATCTGGTCGAGAAACCTTTGGGCAAGTGAGTTTGAGCACAAGTAATTTACCAAGTCAATGGGTGGGTAGTTAAAATCGCACAAAACCATTGTGTTCAGATCTCTCTTGATAGACTCAAGGAGATCCAAATAGGTAGAGTGGGTGTTCTGATTCATGGAGGGGGTCCTGTAGCTGGCAATAACTTGAATAGGTGTCCTACCAACAGTTATGCTCCTGAAGTATCTCCAGGGACTCGTACTCCTTAACCAATTTGGAGATCTATTTATCTTTAATGTATATTGATACAAGACCTCCTTAATTTTCATGCCTTCAGTTTGAGGTCTGAATGTGTGGAAGGAGGTGTAACCAGGTATAGCTGGGTTGCTCTCCACAGCCTTGAACCAGGTCTCTGTGACTGCACAAATGTCTGCATCTTCCAAGGTGAGGACTGCTTCCAGTGAGTGTAGTTTCATGTTAAGGCTTCACTGTTTAGCAGCATAACATTGAGGTTGTTTTTAGATGAAGTTTTTACATTGGGAATTTTCTCCTTGAGACACTGTCTAAAAATGGCACTGTGGGGGTGGCAAGAGCCTTAGGCAGTAGCCAAAATTCCAGGGGTGACAGATGAAAACCATATCTGGCAAAGGATGGAGGTCTGTTGATCTTGTCATCCCAGGTTGACAGATACTGTATTCCCTTAGAATGACACTAGAAACTAAGTTAGTTATTGAAGTCAATCATTTTCTGTTTGTATTGAGGCATCATCCTAAGTGAAGGTAAAATGCTACTTAAGGCTAGGGACATACCTAGGGACATACCTTCCTGAGACACATGGTCTGAGACCTCTGTCATGTTTCTCTTCATATAGTCCAGAGATGTATGTCTCAAGTCATTCACAGCAACATGGACTATGACGGAGTCATAACAGTACCTGTCATTGAGAAACTTGAGTGCATGTGTGATATGGTGGATTATGGCACCTGATAGACACCTAACTGTGAACTTTTCCTTATCCTGGTGAAAGGGACATCTGTGTATCTCAGGATAGACTCACCTACAAATAATATGTTTGATTGTGTGTTTTGCTTTAAGGGATTGACAGGTGAGGCACTGGTGCATGACCTATTTTGTGTATTGTGCTCTGCAGAGGAAGTATTAAGTGTAGCGTGCTTGTGTTTGTGTTTGGGAGGTCTGTTGTGTTTAGGTATGTTTCTAGTGAGGATCTCCACATATGTAGGTATGTGTGATGTAGGTATGGATGGAGTAGGAGGTGAAGTGTGCATGCTGACAACCCACTCATTGTCATATGTACCGACTGGTGTGTAACAGAGCATGGATTCAAGGTTCTTAATATAGTTGCATCTCTCACATGTTGAGTTTGTGTGGACTAGAAGTAGAAGGTTGTCAGTGAACATGAGGCAGTTGCTACATTGTCTCAGGATTCTCATGTCAATCAAGATGGCTGGAGAAACTGTGGGAAACTGTCTGTCCATAGTGTTTGGTAAATTTATATGGTCAGAAAAAGAGGATGCACTTAGGAATGCCTAGTGGGTGACAGGTGTGTTAGTACCTCAGAGGCTAGGCTTAGTGTTCCACCTGACAGTAGAGCAGGGCCACAAAAAATACCTCTGGGGGACTGCAATCAAAGTGCTAAGGGAAAATATAACAAGCAAAACATTTGCGTCTGTAGCCACCAATGGTAACCACCACTACACGGCCATACATGATGATGCGCTACACGTACAGGGACTTGTCATAATGTAACATTGGTACTAAATGCCAGTCAGTGTGCGCGCGTGTACCTCTGTGAATTTATAGGTTCATAGGTGTGTACTAAGCTAATGACCCTAGAGCATTTATAAGTCTAGCCCAGAGGATTACCCTGGAATCGTGCCACCTGACCTTAGTTCCCAATGCTTCTGTTGAGTAGAGCCGCTGGAGTGATCCCTGGGGTGAATTTTCTATTTCCCATCTGCACATCAAGATTTCTCTTGAAGAGGGCCAGTGAGGTGCTCTACTTGACATGTATGGGAAGTCTATTTCATAGCATGGGCAGTCTCTGGGTTATGAACCTGTCTCTCCAGCATGTTTTGTTGATTGTAGTAATGAGGTTGAGGTCTCTGGAGCATGTTGTGCAAAGGGATTGGGATTTCTGTAGATGTAGCATTTCTAAAAGAGCTGGGTCAGACTAATAGAGCTGGCTACTTTACTGTGGTACAGGGGTTTGTTATAATGTAACACTGGTACTAATTGCTTGTTAGCATATGTACCTTGGAATTTCTAAGTCTTTTTAATGGTCTGACTGTAGTAACACTATACAGTGATGGTTAAATGGTGTTGCATGAGCTTGACAGCATATGGGACATAATGGCAATGTGGTCACACTTTATATTCTCCTTGGTAGGGTCCCCAACTTGAAATTTGCTGGGGGCCCCCAAAATGCTAGCACTGGCCCTGCATATGAACTGGTGCTGGATCTTACTTTATTGAAGCACTTTCATTATATTCAGACTTCCTCAGAAATATTGAACATTTGGTCTGCAGCATTTAAATATCAATTAAGCACTTAAAGTAAGTTCCGGCACTAGTTCCTGTGGTAATTTTATGTGCAATTAGCAGAAAAAGCTCCATGCGCCACAAAGAATTATGATCATCGATCATTATCTTTATCATGTGTTCTTGACATATCACTTCTCAAGCTTTGCTTTTGAGGTGGATTTCCTGATATCCATGTCTCAAACACATAATTAGTTGGTTATTATTGGAGACAGGATCATAATCCTTTATATGATGATCTATTTATGACTACTATATACATTATTTACTGGTCACTTGTACTCTTCCAAATGGTAAGAACCACCACTCTGGCTACAACAGATTCTTCCATAAGCTGGAAACCACTTTGTTTAAGTCAGTTGGATTGGGTGTATTCCCAAGAAAGGCCAGTTATATTGTGATGGGTTGATATTGGCCTATGTTGAACTTTGAACTTGAATGTCAGGTAGTTGGTGGAGAGGACTAAAGCTCTGACTTGTTAATGAAATGATTCTTGTGCCAGGGGTACAAGAGTTGTGTTGATTTCAATGTATTCCACACAATTCTGGCTGATCATTGACTATAATGCCCTCTTTAGCTGTTATCAAGGTCTTGTCCCTCTTCTTGTTGTCATGCAAGCTATTGAAAGGTGATCTCTGCCTCACATTTAGAGCCTCAGTACACCCTATCCTGACAGACCAACTGCACATTCACAAGTCCAACTGGGACATAAACACCCCCACTCAAGGGATCTAAATCTCTTTTGAAATATAAATAGAACATACTGGAGAGATAGAAACACATAATAGAAAATACCAGTTCTTTGGAATCATCTTTTTCACTACATAAAGCAAAGTACTTATCTGTATCAAATGTAATCTGAATGAATGGATGGGTGGCCACAAATTCATACCTGGTTTAGTTCCCTTGTCCCTCATGGACACAGGCAACCGGTAAATGTTCTGTTCATCTCTGGGTTATTCATACTTAAAATATAAGAGCTAAAATCTTCATGGGACTGCATAGCTAGGGTAATGATGATCCTCCCAGATCAATAGCCTACTAAGTACTTATGAACCTCCAATGTCAATACAGATAATGTCCACCTACAGATCTTTTTGTTCCCACACTGTTGTTGATGTAGCCATAATATGTGGCATTACTAGTTACCAGATTAGATTTTCTCCCTACCAGAAGACAATACTTTAGGGAACCAAATGACCACTTGATGTCTAGGGATTCTCTTTTTATCACAGATTATCTAGTCTCTACTTTGTTTAATTTTTAACTGAAAATACGGAATGGATCCTTCTGGCCATTAAAAATGTGTGACAGCACTGCTCCTAAGCCCATCTGTGACCTATCCCTATAGACAGTATTTGCTTCTACTGTCCTCTTTATTTTGAGGGGCATCTTCCCTTCATCAGGTCTGTGAGGGGGAATGTTATCATTGCAAAATGGGGCAAAAAATTCCAATCAAGCTACCACTGCAAAATGCAGAAAACAATTACAAAGAACCCCCACACACACACACACACACACACACACACACACCTACTACCCTCATTTGTTTCTCAGTTTTTGGAATAGGCCAGTTCTAGTTACCTTAGCTAGATGTCAGTCTTTGTCCTCAGAATGTCCAATAACATCAAGTTAAGCTACAGCACAGGTAGGGTGGGGTTTCAAGACTCTGTTAATTACTCTTTGAAGGAATGGTGAGGCACTACATACCTAAAAGGAAGAATGTCATACTATAAAATTCTCCCTGGTTTTGACAAGCTGTCTCATTTTTAACCTCAACTGTTAAAGAGATTTCACAGTAACTTTTCACCAAGTCTAATATTGTTAAGAATCTTGCTTTCCCCAACTTTTCTATTAGTTCATCAACCCAAGGCATAGGATAACTGTCAAATTCTGAAATGCTGTTCACCTTCCAAAAATCATTACAGAACCGGATTGTTCCCTCATGTTTTGGGGACTAACACAATGGGCCTGTTTTTTTCACTCCACAATTACCCATAGTTGAAACATTTTTTCTTACTTCCTCTACTTCCTTTCATTGTGAATTTAGTATTTAGTAGGCTTTTAAGTTATTCACTCCTGGACTCACAGTGTAGTGTTGAATTCACCCCACTCTTCCAGGCAGTTCTAAAAACACATCCTCATCCATAACAGAAATTCTTTTTTTCCACAGCTTGGGCAGTGCATCATCTATCTAAACTCCAAGCATAAAGTTCAGTCTTCTTTCTTTACCAGATTCACTAACAATTGCTGCTCACCTAACTACCAAAGTTACTTCCTTCCATGGTTTCAGAACATTGATATGGTGTATCTGTTCTGGTCTCACCATACCTGTCAGTCTAACTATGTAGTTTACCTAATTTATTTTCTGTGTTACTTCAACTGGGCCCTGGCATTTACCCAAGTTCCTTGGTCCTTGCATTCTTCCTATACACCCTTGTTATGTAGCTTGAGCTTTTGCCATGAATTCTTGTTCTAGGGCATCGCACTTTTAGACAGCTTTGAAAGCTAGAATAGTTAACACCAACTTAATGGCTCTATAGCAAGAATTATATGCACTGGTTCTCATTTAGAAGAAATGTAATTTCTCCTGGGTAGGAAAAATAAATACTACACATTATGGAAAAGCCATATTGAAATGCTCCACACTATGTAACAACCATATCAAAATACTGTTAGTGAGGTGCTAGGGAAAAAATAAACTCTTGTTTCTCTGCCTTCTGCCATTGTGTTTGTGTTTTTGTACTGGAAAATAAATGCCATGAAGATGATATGTTTCCAAAGTATTCCTGTGACATGTGGCTACTCCTCCTATGTTTCTCTCATTACAGTAATAAAAATTCAAAAGTTAATTAAACAAACTTTTTGGGCACATGGAAATGTAAAACTATACTATGTGCTTTGTTAACTTCTTTAATGACTGATGGTGCTAGCTTCTTGGACCTAAGGACATATTCCTTTGCATTTATGTAAAAAAGGGAAGAACACTCTTATATAGTTTTGTTGCAGGGGACAAGCTAGGCTAATATCCAGTATGGAGTCCTTAAAAGGACTTTTTCATCTGATAATACTGAGTTAGTGCTAAGAAGGACTGTGGAGTTTGGAGAACCTGTTGAATCCTAGTGAGTCCTTAAAAGGACTGCCTGGGAGCTGAACTCTTTGTATGTTCAAAGGTTTTTATGCAGCTGAAAAGGGTCCTGAGAAGGACCTGTATGAGATCTGAAAAGTGCTGTTTTTTTCTGAAAAGAACCTTTTTAGTCCTTAAAAGGACATTTCTAGTCCTTAGGAGGACTGTTGGAGTCCTCAAAAGAACCTTTTTAGTCCTGAAAAGGACTGTTGGAGCCCTTAAAAGGACTGTGGTGGTTCTGAGAATAACCTTTTATGGTCTTGAAGTGGGTGGTTCATAAAAGAACCTTTTTCAGTCCTGAAGTGGAGTTTTGTGTAAAATGGTGGCCTGTTGGAGGATCGTGGTAGTCCTTAGAAGGACTGTTGTAGCCCTAAGAAGGACTGGTGGTCTCAGTACAATATATGGGACCCAAGTGTGGGTCCTGAAAGGTCCTGAAAAGAACCTTTTTAGTCCTTAGGAGGACTCTTATGTAGTGGGGTGACCCTTAGAAGGACCGCTGTAGTTCTAAAAATGATTGGTGGTCTCAGTTCAAGGTCTGGGATGCTATTGGAGGTCCGGGATCTTATTGGAGGTCTTGTGTGGTCCTAAAAGAGCCTTACTGTTCCGGTGTCTTTTGGATGATGATAGTCCTTATAAGGACTGTTATGGGTCACTCCCTTAATGTAAAGGCTGAGCGCTGTTAGTGGTATCAGTCCTAAGCAAAAATAAAATAAAAAAGACAAATGCACAAAACTGGGAAGATATGCACAGAAACAGATAATCAATTAAACGTAAAATAAGACACAAAAGTACAAGAAAAGGAAACCCCTTAGTGCAAATAGTTAGTTGGAACAAAATGGACCCAAAGACAGGTAGAGTCTGAGCATTAATCCTTGTTTTCCAGTTTTGCACTTTTCCAGATGTTGACTTCTTCCGAGCGTTGTTCTGAGTATACTGTAGGTTGGATTTTGGCTTACTTTTTTACACATAAAAGGTGGGCATTCCTATATTGTTAACCAATCGGCATGGAGGGGGAGGCATGGCCTTTATTCGAGGAGCCCTTCCATGTGGGAGTGGTCAAGGTTATACTGAGAATGATTGGGCAGGTCCTAAGATGTGTATATTTTATGTTATAAGGAATTATAGTAATAAGTTAAAGAACATGCATGAGTTAGTTAGAACATTCAATATTTAACATTTAGCGAAAAGTAACAAGTGGCAAGTTATACACTAGAGAAAAGGAAAACGAACTTGACAGTGACAAAACCAAAGAAAAAAATGAATATAAATGTGCTCAGTTTGTTTTTGTCTTAAGGAGGGTTTGTTAATAGTGTGACATATACTTAAAGTGTTAGTCCAATGCTTTTGAAACTAACTTCATCAGGGAGGAGTCCCTGGGGGGTCCAAAATGGTGGGTGGCAGCCATTTTATAGTCCCTGGTTAGGGAGGGGGTTGAGAAGTTTGAGAGGGACTGTGGAAAGATGTGTTAGCATAGTTAAAAATTAGTTAAAGTCGGTTGAATAAATATTGTATGAAAACCGCGGCTCATTGGTTCATGTAGAGGTGGATTTACTGGGGTCGGAGTAGCCTTAAAAATCTCTCTTTTAAACAAATATCCCAAATTAGAAAGTGTGGAGTAAAAAGCCTATAAGTGAAAATGTATAAACGGTTGTGAAGCCTGAGGGATTAAGGAGAGCTGCGTGGTAGCGGATTTCCATGGGGAGCACCACGTGCAGTCTAATCAACAGTGGTGTTCGAATGGGCTTGGATAGGACTGGAGTCTGTTAATTACTGAAACAACTCAAGGGGATACTGGCTGGTGATGCCAAGTGGCAGGCCTATTACTATGTAGTCATAAGTGTAACTGGACCCCTCTTAAAAATCTGCCCCTTAATGCTGCCTTTGAACTTTTTAATAGCACTTTTCTCAGCATTCTTAACAGAATGGCACCTCCCAGAACTATCTGTGTAAAGGCAAAGTATGACCTATGGCTGATTTATGAAACAAAAACCCTACTTAAGCAAAGAGAAAAGGCTTGGGCCTTATGGCATAAGAATAAATCTCACCCTAATTGTTTTGCTTATCAACAAATCAAAAATAAAGTTAAATATCAAATCAAACTAGACAAAAAAAAAAAAATGCTATACTAACGTACAACTGAAACATCAAAGAAATCCACAAAAATTTTGTGCCACAATCAAACTTTACTATTTACTATTACTTTAGCCTATAGATCTGATGTTATACCTAAGACGTCAACGTAATTTATACACACCTTTTTTATATCAAAGCATTTGTTCTTGTTACATTAATTCCTTTGTAAGTTGTACTTCTGGAGCTTTTCTCCCCAGGCATCTGCTGAAAATGGGCTTACACCAAGAAGGACAAATGCAAAATAAATAAATAAAACAAATTCTCCATCCTGGTCAACCTACAGTCCTCTCCCCTACAATATCAAACAGCTCAGGGTCCATTGCTAAACAATTCAATAAATATTTTACTGAATGTATTTTATTCTAACTAAAAATATTCAACACAATCTAGAACCAACACTTAAGCCAGCCAACAACAATGATTCTTTCTCATTCCAACTTGTCTCCACTAAATCCATAGAAAAAATACTAAAAAACTCAAACCTACCATACCAGTAGCCATCAATTTACCATCTGAATTCTTTCAAATACATCAGGAGCTATTTCTTACATTGTATCAATACTTATTAATCAGTCTATTTCTGAACATGTCCATTCAATCTGGAAAATCTCTTACATAATTCCCTTACATAAAGGTGGAATATCTACTGAACTCACTAATTATAGACCTATTGCCATTCTACCCCCACTATCTAAACTCTTAGAAAGGTGTCTTGCATTATCTCACAACCAATAATTTGCTGGCCAGTCCTCAACATGGTTTCAAACCATGTCACAGCACTACTATTGGCACTCTTTTGTTTTACCAGTACCATATACCAATATAGAAATGAAGGGAAAATAGTTTCATCAGTTTTTCTAGACATGTCTAAGGTCTTTGATACAGTTTCCCACAACAAATTATTGTCTGTTCTTACAAGTCAAAAACATAACCCTTCCACTCTCTCCTGGTTCCAAAGTTAACTAACAGGCCGTCAACAGGCAGTGAAGTGGTTACAAGACGTCTCCCCTCTACTCCCAATCACACTAGGAGTCTCACAGGGAACCATTCTTTGTTCTCTTTTTTTCTGTGTTTCTACAAACGACCTTAGTTCGGCCACCCCACTAGCTTCCATAATTCAATATGCAGATGACTCTACAATTACATGTGCAGTACCGAACTTACAACAGCTTCAGGACATAACAAAAAAGTCCTTCTCTGACATTGAAACTTGATTGTCTAATACACAGCTCATGCTTAATCCCAATAAAATTAAACTTATGATCTTTCAACCCATCAGACCCACTGATCCCCCTCCCACCTTCTACATCACTTCTTTCGACAATACTGAAATTTCTCCTGAACCACATACAAAATTATTAGGAGTTATAGTGCATAACAAGCTGAGATTTGACTTACATATATCATAAACAATTAAGAATGTATACAAAAAAACGGGAACCCTACATAGAAATAAAAAATTTCTAAGAGATAGTTCTAGATTCACTATTACTAGCACCCACCTCTTGTCAACTCTCCTCTATGCCTCACCCATTCTTATCAATCTTAAAAAGACTGACCTAGACAAACTAAAGACATGTTATAACAAAATAGCCAAATTTGCTACAGATTCCACATGCAGGGCTCACCACTCTCTCACTCTAAAAAAACTCTCTGGCCGGAACTACTGCAACTCCTATCTTATAACCAGTTAACAATGGCTCATAAACTACTCTTTCAGCATGAGAAAACTCCAGCTCTCCTAAACATACTACATCCTTACTTCAATAAATGTATACTTTGCTCTACAAATACATAATTATTACAAGTTACTAAAGCCATAAACTCTTCAGGGGACTCCCTATATTCATGCTAGGTAGCAAAAACCTGGATTTTGCTCCCTCAGTCTATTAGATCCACTATCAACCCTACTTAATTTAAAAAATTATTTAAACAGCATTTATCAGATTCATGTCTCTACTCATGTAGCACTCCAGGCTAACTATGAGCAACCATATCTTTTCTTCCCCTTCTCTTCAGACTATCACTCTAAATTTTTATCTCCCACTCATAAACCTTTCTTACCTTTCCACTTCCTTTCTTAACCAAACACAAACATCCTTTCACTTACTATCTCCAACAAATAACTCCTCTCTTCCTTTTTTGTCATCCTGACCTCCTTTCTTAGGTTCATAGGTTCATAGGTAGGTACTGAGCTATTGGCCCTAAGGCCTATATAAGACTAGCCAAATGGTACCTTGGCATTTGCCAACCAAGAAAATTATTTTCCTGTGCCCCTGTCAAGCAGAGCTAGAAAAGGGATCCCGGGGGGGGGGGGGGGGGTTCCTATCTCCCATCCAATCACCAAGATTTTTCTTGAAAAATTCTAATGAGGAGCTTTGTTTGATATAGATAGGTAGTTTGTTCCAGAGTATGGGAAGTCTCAGGGACAGGAATCTATCCCTCCAGCATGTTCTGTTTATTGTGGTGACAAGGTTTAGGTCCCTAGAGCTTGCAGTTCAGAGGGATTGGGATTTCTTTAAGTGGAGCATGTCCAACAGCTCTGGGTTTGACATAGCTTTGTATGTTAGGCAGAGATCGCCTCTGAGTAGGTGATATGTGACAGAATAAAGCTGGAGTTTTTTGAGACGGTCTGCGTAGGGCATCTGTTTGAGGCCGGTAATCCTCTTTGTGAGGTATTTCTGCGGCCTTTCCAGTTGTTGTAGATGTCTTGTGAGGTACATACCAAAAGGGGCATTGTACTCTATAATGGGTCTAATGAGTGATGAGTAAAGGGGAACAATGATCTCTTTTTTCCTGGATGGAAAACCTTTTGTGATGAGGTGTGCCATGTAGAAGGATTTCCTGACTACTATGGCGATGTGATTGTCAAAAGAGAGACTACTGTCCACCTGTGTCCCAATGTCTCTTATCACACTTTTGGTGTTAAGCAGACTACCGCCTAGGTGGTAGCTCATGGGCACAGAGTTTTTAACAAAGGGGATTACAATGCACTTTTTGGCATTGAGCTTGAGGCCATGGCTTTGACACCAGCATCTGTCTCAGTGAGGCCCTTTTGTAGGATGTCCACATAGTTAGGAGTTTTGATTATGGCTCCTAGGTTGCAGTCATCTGCGAACTTTGTTAGCTAAAGACATTCTGTGTTAGCCTGTAATTCAGAGAAGTCGATACCAAACAGGAGAGGACCCAGGACAGAACCCTGTGGTACTCCACTTGTCACTGGTCTGAAGTTGGATTTAGAGTCTGCTACTTTCACAGTGTGGGTTCTGTCAGTGAGCCAGTTTGCAACCCATCTTGTGACATAGGGATTTATACCTAGTTTAGTAAGTTTATCTATAATTCCAGAGTGGGGGATGGTGTCGAAAGCCTTGGCGAGATCTAGATAGGCTTTGTGAACCACCATACCCTCATCTATGGCTTTGGTGACTGCTTCAAAGAAGTCTATCAGGTTTAGGAGACATGATCTGCCTTTTACAAACCCAAATTAGGTAGGGTCCAGAGTTTGGAGATTACCAATGTCATTGTTTATAAGTTCCATGATGATACATTCCATAGCCTTACAGACCAGGCTCGTCAGGCTAATGGGGTGGTAGTTCCTGGGGTCAGTGGTAGCTCCCCCTTTATTGAGTATGATAACCGTTGCTGTGCTCCATTCAGTGGGCACAAAGCCTGAGGTGAGGCTATGATTGAACATGGTACTTAGGTGGGGTGCCAGTTCGTTATGTAGTTTGTGTAGAATGCAACCTGGGATGTTGTCAGGTCCCATTGATGCTGTGTTCTTGGCTTTGGAGAGTGTGTTTTTTTACCTGTGCAGCCTTGATTACAGGAACTTTGCATTCTTCTGGTATAGAGATGGGCCCTTTAGGGGGTGAGAGATGGGTAAAGTTAGCACTGAACCTATCTGCCAGGATATTGGCAATATCAGTTGGTTTTGTATATTTAGTGACATTGTGCTGTAACTCAGAGCATATCTTTGTGTTGCCATTGAGATTCTTGACATAGCTATAGAATGCTTTGTGGTTGTTTTTAGAATCAGTGGCGATTTTGTTTTCGTAACTAGCTTTGGAGGATTTTATGAGGGAGCTCAGCTTCTTACTGAGGCTGACCACGGAGTTCCTCCAATCATGGGATTTTACTCTTTTTTGCAACAGTTTCTTTCTTCTACTGTAGAGTTTGTTTATGGCAGGGGACCACCAGACTGGCTTCCTTTATTTTGGAGGATAGCATCTTGATTCTGTTAGGGATTGCACGATCCATGCACTCGTGTAAGTGCTTATGAAGTGCATTTGTATAGGATTCAGCAGTCGTACCTCTATTGTCCGTCAGCATGGGTGTCGTGAAGTTTGCCACTTCTATCTTAAGAAGTGTGAAGTTGGCTTTGGTTCATAGGTTCATAGGTTCATAGGTTCATACTAGGCTATCTGCCCAAGGGCATTTATAAGCCTAGCCCATAGTTATGTGGCTTTCGCCACCCCTTTAGTTTGAATAAAAACTATGCCTATCATTTTTCTGTGCCTCTGTCAAGCAGTGACACTGAAGTAATCCCTGGGGTATATCTGCGATCTCCCATCCATTGGTCAAGATTCCTCTTGAACAAGGCCAGCGAGGTG
This sequence comes from Protopterus annectens, assembly GCF_019279795.1. Taxonomy (NCBI): domain Eukaryota; kingdom Metazoa; phylum Chordata; order Ceratodontiformes; family Protopteridae; genus Protopterus; species Protopterus annectens. Next base: position 820,863,691 of record NC_056727.1, read on the forward strand.
CTCTGCCTCACATGTACCGGGATTTTGTTCCACAGCATAGGGAGTCTCTGGGTGATGAATCTGTCCCTCCAGCACGTTCTATTTATAACCGTGTCAAGGTTTAAGTCTCCGCCCTTGTGGTTCTGAGGGATCTAGATTTTTGAGGTGAAGCATATTCATCAAATCTGGGTTTGACATGGCCTTATATGTCAGGCACAGGTCACCTCTGAGCAAGCGGTATGAGACTGAATAAAGCTGGAGTTCTTTCAGTCGGGCAGCATAAGACATATTTTTGAGACCCTTTATCCTTTTGGTGAGGAACTTTTGGGGCCTTTCAAGCTGCATCAGGTGTCTGGTCAGATACATTCGAACGGGCATTGTACTCAATCATAGGTCTAATGAGTGATGAGTACAGGGGACGATGACCTCCCTTGATCTAGATGTGAATCCCTTCATGATCAGGTGGGCGATATAGAAGGTTTTCCTAACTACTTTAGCAACATGAGTGTCAAACGAAGACTACTGTCAACTTGGGTCCCCAGATCCCTGATGACTTTTTCTGTGCTCAGTGGATTGTCACCTATATGGTAGCTAGGGGTAACCTTGTTTTTCCCGAAGGGTATGACTATGCATTTTTGGCGTTTAACTTCAGGCCATGGCTCTGGCACCAGTTATCCGCTTCTGTGTGGCCCTTCTGCACGATATCTGTGTCAGATGGGTTTTTGACTATGGCCCAGTTTGCAGTCACCTGCAAACTTTGTCAGCCATAACCCTCCTGTGTTTGCTTGTACTTCAGAAAAGTAGATGCCGAACAAGAGTGGACCCAGGACTGAGCCCTGTGGGACACCACTTGTGACAGGCTTTGAGTCTGACATGGCTCCAGCAACTCTGACCCTGTGGGTTCTGTCGCTTAGCCAGTTTGCAACCCATCTTGTGATGTATGGGTTTACATTCAAGCTGATGAGTTTTTCGATGATACCTGAGTGGGGTATTGTGTCGAAGGCCTTTGCCAGGTCGAGGTAGGCTGTATGGACTGCCTTTCCCTCATCAATGGCCTTGGTGACTGTCTCGAAAAAGTCAACCAAGTTTAAGAGGCAGGATCTGCCTTTGACAAAGCCAAACTGGGTTGGATCCAAAGTCTGCAAGTTCCCTATGTCTTTATTTATGAGTTCCATTATGATCCTCTCCATGGCTTTGCAGATAAGGCTTGTCAAGCTAATGGGGCGGTAATTTCCAGGGTCTGTGGAGGCACCGCCCTTATGAAGTGGGACCACAGTCGCCGTGCGCCACTCCTTGGGTGCGTATCCTGAGGTGAGGCTAAGATTAAACAGCTGTCCTAACTGTGGGTTTAATTCCTCGTTGAGTTCATGAAGCACATAGCCGGGGACACCATCCGGTCCCATGGATGCTGTGTTTTTTGCCTTAGTGAGGGCAGTTCTCACCTGGGCGTTGGAGATGTTTGGGGGCTACAATCCTCTGGAATAGATATCTCTCCTTTTGGGGGGGAGGGGGGGGAGAAGTTTGCACTGAACCTGTCAGCCAGTATGTTAGCAATGTGTGTAGGTTCAGTAATTTTCACATCATTTTGAACTAATTCTGAGCATATCTGGGAGTTTCCTCCTAGGTTTCTAACATAGCTAAAGAAGGCCTTATGATTGTCTTTAGAGTCCTTGGCGATTTTTCTCTCAAAATTTGCCTTGGATGATTTTATGAGAGCTCTTAGTTTTTTACTTATAATGATCAAAGGTGTCTTACCTTTCAAGGATTTTGCTCTATCTTGTAGTAGCTTCCTCCTTTTGTTGTAGAGCTTGTTTATGGCTGGGGTCCACCAGACTGGACGCTTGCCTTTGGTACAGAGAGTCTTAGTTTTGTTTGGGATTGCCTGATCCATGCAGTCCTGTAGGTGCTGGTAGAAGGCATTTGTAAGTGATTCAGCGGTTTGAGTAATGTTTACCACTGGCTCAGGGGCCTTAAAGGAGACCACACTAGTTTTTAGAAGTGTGAAATCGGCTTTTGAGAAGTTTTTCACTGTGGTCTTTTTGTTTCAGGTGGGGCGGGATGAGGACCTCCAGCGAGATTAGTTTATGATCTGATCTCACCAGTGAGGGGTATACTTCTGGTGTTGAACATTTTGATCCCATGTTCGTGATGATGAGATCAAGTATGTTTTCACCTCTTGTGGGGATGGTGACTAGTTGTTCCATGGCATTTGAGTTTATGAACTCCAGGAATCTTTGGGTTAGAGTGTTCGGGCTTGAGTAGTGTTCCCAGTCTATATTAGGGTAGTTGAAGTCACCTAGTATGATGGTGTTTGGAGATACATTTATCCCTCCAATGTTTTCAGGAAGGCCATGTGAGGTTCCTGAGTTTGAGAGGGTGGCCTGTAACATGCTACAAATTGCAGAGCAGTCTTGCCTATGGTTAATTGCACCTGGATGGTCTCCGATGCATCGTGCGTTGCCACCAACCTTGAGGTGTGGGTGTCCTTTATGAATATGGACACCCCCCCTCCTTTCTTGGTGTTGTCCGGATTTTGGGGCCGGAACGTATGATATGAGGTGAAACCTGTTAGTGCTGGGGTGCTCTCAGGAGCCTTGAACCAGGTTTCTGTCACAGCACAGACATCGATGTTCTCCATATTGAGAAGGGCCTCAAGTGCATGCATCTTGAGATTGAGACTTCTGGCATTGAGCAGCATTACCCTTAGTTTTTTTCCTTTTTGGTGTTCTAGGGTGGTAGGTTTAGAATTTGAGCCTTGCCTAAAAGGCACTATGGGGTGGCAAGAGCCTTTGCCAATATCCGAAGCCCAGGGTGACAGGTGCAAGCCGTCCCTTGGCAGCGTGGCTTGTCCAGCATGTCATCCCAGGCAGACAGACATTGGATCCCCTTTGAATGACACCAGAATTTAAGCCAATTATTAAAGCTGATCATCTTATCACTGTATTGTGGCATCATTCTAGGTGAAGGTAGGATACTGCTCAAGGTCAGGGTCATACCTGCCTGGGCTACATAATCAGAGAGCTCCTCGACGTCCCTTTTCATGTAGTCCAAGGAGGTACGTCTCAGGTCGTTGACACCAGCGTGGACAATGACTGAGTCGTACTTGTACCTGTTTTATGGTGGTTTCCCTAATGGGGGGTGGGGGAGGGATGTGGATGTCTAGGATGATTAGCTTGTGGTCGGATCTGACCAACGAAGAATTGACCTCTAGTGTGGAACACCGGTTGCCCATGTTGGTAATGACCAGGTCTAGGATATTGCTGCATCCGGTGGGAGTGTGGATAAGTTGATCCAAGGCATTGGAGAAATGTTTTATGGTGGTTTCCCTAATGGGGGGTGGGGGAGGGATGTGGATGTCTAGGATGATTAGCTTGTGGTCGGATCTGACCAACGAAGAATTGACCTCTAGTGTGGAACACCGGTTGCCCATGTTGGTAATGACCAGGTCTAGGATATTGCTGCATCCGGTGGGAGTGTGGATAAGTTGATCCAAGGCATTGGAATTTATGAATTCTAGACAACATTGAGCACAAGAGTTGGTACATGAGTAGTTTTCCCAGTTAATGGTGGGGTAGTTGAAATCACTCATTATTACCCCTCTCTCCTTATCTGCCAGCTGACTGACATCTTCTTCATGTATGGCTTCCATTTCGCTAGTCTTTCACTATATTTGATCACCTGTATTGATGCAACCACAGATAATCTTCAGCAAATTCTATTTAATTATTTGCTATTGTATAAGCAACTTAACTTATGATCTGTGTCATACATTTTTACCAGTGTATAAATATCGCTTCATGCATATGTTTTCATTATGTATTGTTACTGTGTGGAGCTTTTCTCCCCAGACCTCTGTTAAAAATTGTTTTCTGCGAAGTTGGACTTTCCTGGTAAACAAATGTAAAATAAATAAATAAACTTGAGATGCAACCATGGAGAGATGCAGGCTGATGTGCTGGACTGGATGGGACTTAGTGTTTCTCAGCAGATATCTAGGGTTATTTTCAGGACTCCTGGAACTGTAATTTTAATTATTGGAAGTGGAAAGTGGAAGTGTCAAAAGGACTAGGTCCAAACAGATTTTTGGAAAAGAAGGTGTAACAGGTAAGGAAGGGAATCGGAGAATGGAATGTGGACTTTTTTTTGTTCTCTTGTAAGCTGTTGCAAGTTGTTTTATTATTTTGTTGTGAGCGTTTTATTGGAATAAAAAAATGTGTGGTACAGACTAGTTACATCCTGTTGATAAGGGATGCAAATGCAATTTGGCTTATTTTAAGCAAAGAAAATATTGCAATTTATTGGTAACATAGAAATATGCCACCATTTGCCTCTGATCAATCCATTTCATAAAACAATATTTTTGTTATGTAATAAGTGGCCTACATTAAACACCACCATGTGATCTTCCATAGTAAAAATAGTATTTGAACAAGTGATTTAAAGGGTCAGGGTGTGTTTTCTAGACTGGCTGGAGTCAATATATCAGTTTGGAGACCACTCCCAGCTTACTGACACTTTATGACATTAATAAAATAATATTTTGAATCGTTTTGCTTTAAATAATAAAGTTGTCTGCAAGCTTTCAGCACAGGTTCAGGATGCAGTATCAGTGTTTCTTCAGTAATGTTTTATGCTTCAGACTAGTACCTGGTAAACATTTCTTACGAAACAGTGGACTCTGTCAAACAATTCTTTTTAATTTTGGTAACTGATGGTAATTCAGTGTCATCTTCACATGCTTGTCGGTCTTTGCATGTACAGTCAGTTATTTTTTGCTATGATAATTATTATGTTATGAACACGGTGAATCAGTATCAGCACTAAAGAGGCTCTCCAAAAAAATAAGATTATATTGACAGGAAAAGTAAAACTATGAAAAAGTGAACTAGATAAGTCTATACAGTCATACAATACTGTATACTGACTGAACCAGTGTTTTTCTTTTTTAACTGAAGGAAAAGTAATTTAAAAGAAGCAACATTCTTGTGAGTTTGTGAAGAAATTGATAAAACTGTTTGATATGAGAATGAGCTCAAGTAATCTTTAACAAAGCAGAATCTACCTTAACTAAGGACGGTGGTAGCTGGTGACATCAAATCAAGGGGGGGGGGGACTGCAGGAATCAGTTAAATGGGTGGGGCTATCTGGAATGAGGTGGGACTCTATTGCAGCAGGTCAGTGACCATTACCTGTGTTTAGACAAGAGATAGCGTCATTCACTTTCATCCACAGACTGCTTCAGTAATCGCCCATTATAGCCACTTTTCTGATTATACATACCTGAAATGTCTGCCTGCAATTAAATGGTCAACCTTAGGTGAAATGTAGCCCTGGGGAAATGGTTCTGTGGGTCCCCAGTGCACACCAGTCCCCCTCAGCCCCAGGCCCCCCCCCCTCTGTTTTCCTCTGATCCTGGCCCCATCATATCCATCTAGATTACTTCTTTCTTGTTTATTCTACACTTTGTCTTCCTTTTTAGCTTCCCCCCTGTGCTTACCCTAACTGACCTAGACTCCACTATAATAAGTTTAGAGAAAGTAATTAAAGTAAACCAGAAGTCTGTTGACCTAACAGGGTAATAGATGTTCCAAAGTACAATTTAGTGCTTACTTACATTTTGACCTGAACAAAAAATCTTGAGTAAGGAAAGAAATTCAGTTATGCCTAAAGCTTAATGTTCAAAGCTAACAAAAGAGTAGGTCTCCAATAAACAGAGAAGGAAATGCTTGTAAGGATAAATCATATCCAACAATAGTGCATGCCTTTCTACCACTCTGAAAAGATGCTTAGCTTCTGTGTGCCCCTGTGGTGTTAGACTGGAAAGAAAGTACAAATATGAATGGCCAGAGATGTATTATACAGCTGAGGGTCTTGCAGAACACCAAAGCACATTGATAAAACTTATGTAGTGACAGGAACTAAATGCAGACTCCACAGAGAAGGCATTCAAAAATTCAACCAGAGAACCAGGTAGTCTGTTATTATTATTATAGGTTAGTACTAAGCTAACTGCCCTTGCGAGCCATTTTAAACCTAGCCAATTATCCCTTGTGAGACTCAAACCCTGCACCTTGTGATTGTAAGGTAAACAACTAACCATTAGGCCACCCTCCCAATTTAGAGAGCAACACCACTTGATGTGAAACACTGACAATGATCAGTTGCTATCTTACACATTCTGCCAAGCCCACTACAGATAGCAAATTATTGAGTAAAATGCTGATGTTATATGGTGATATAAAGTGAAAAAATTATGACTAACTTATTACTTTTAGATACATAGCCCCCCCCCCCCCCCCATGAATTGCAGATACTTTAACTCTGCACAATTCACATATCTGAGTTTGTTAAAAATACAAAGTAGTTTAGCTGGGCTCACACAAATACACACTACTACTGCAAAGCCAGAATAATGACTGTTTAAGATGAACAAATCCCAACAGTGTCAATTATTTTCATCCACAGACAGCCCCTGTACCTAGCAGTTATCTTGGACATTATTGATTGTATTGACTGTACGGACCTCATATCCCAGCATGTGAAATAAAAATAATAGCAACTAACCACAGTAATTTATTTTACCCCACATACACAAACACACACGACCATCAGTAACAGCTTCTTGTATGCTTGTGATATGCATTCCAGATATTTGCCTGTGAATTTATCATCTCAATTCACTGTTCTCAGAAAAAGATAAAAATAATAGCTGACAAAGGACTAAAGTTAGTGACAGCTATTGTCTTTTTAATATTTTTATTGAATTATCACTTATGACACAGACAATCATACATTCATGTAAACGAAAACAAACCATATTGACATAGTCTCAGTTACAAACATTATACATGACTTATAATCTTCTATAAAGTCATTGTCAGTCAAACATTACATAGATCACTCAATTCCTGCCTTCCCTTAAACCTCATTCCTCCTCCAAAACATTATTCTGCATGTGTTGTTCTCCTTTTTCCTACATAATCAGCTCTTTTTCTTTTCTCAAAACCACATTTCCCGTTCTTTTCTCTCTGTTACTATATCCACTACTTCAAATACAGTTTTCTTAGACTTTGATTTCCAACTTTTGCTAACTGCTTTTTTGGCATCCGCCAGAATTAAACTTAGCAAGTCCTTGCTATGTCTAAGCAATTCAGACCCTGTATCCCAGCCCCAAAAAACATTTCCTTAGTTGTAGTATTTCTGACAGAGTACTCTGTAGGGAATTTTTAAAGTCTGCCAACTCATTACACTCCCAAATATATGTTACCAGAAAAATCTCAAACATTCTGCAAAATCAAGGACTGTTAAGAGGCTCGTTGCCCTTCATATATACATGCATACATGTATATTTGCATGCATGTGTGGATATACACATACACAAAAACACACATGGATATAACCATCAATTACAGCCACTTGGATGGCTGTAACTGTACTACTTAGATTTCTGACTGCACCAAATAAATGAATAAATACATAAAAATCTGCCACACAGCACTTAATCCTCTTAGCTTTCTAGGAAAGCAACTGCTTGAAAGAATTTCCTTTTGATGCATCATCATTACACTGCAGACCACAACATTGATCGTTATTTGTGAATGAGTAACTTTGGTCAAATTCCACTCAGTGTAAATTGTATTGACATTGCAGAGCAATTGTTATTTGTAAATATGTATAGTTCTTAGAATAAAACTATCTTTGTTATATGCTATGGCCAAGCCTATTGCATATAAAAAAAAAAAGTAGTTTAACTATACACCCAAACGAAACCCACACCTCATTTTTTCTACAACACAGTAGAGACAAATGTAAATATAACTTTTCTGATTTATACCCTAAGTTTTATCACAACATTAAACAGATATTTATTACAGCAAAATTAAAACGCATTTTCTTTTATCTTTTCTAATAAGACAGAAAGTGTTTCATTTTACAAGGTGTTCCAAGATGCAACTCAAGAATCAAGAAAACATCAAACCAGGAACAACTATTGTCTTTACAAAATCAAACACCTGCTAAAATAACAAACTGACTAAAAATAAAATGTTTGTCAGCATTATTCAGTGACTGCAGTGCTCTCCGATTTCCCAGAAAAAAAACAAACTTTATGAGGAACACACCAAAATAATGAGGCGAAAATACTGAACATTGTGTAAAGACAGTTCAAAGTCTACACCCCAAACATACATGTAGACACACACACACACACACACACACACACACACACACACACACACACACACACACACTAAAAATATTTACCTTCCTACATTAGGCAGTAGAAGGCAGTAGCAGTAAAATATTCTAGTGGCAAAAAAAAAAAAAAAAATCCCCCACACTATGCCTGTACACTCCTAAATGTAATCTTTCACTTTCAGTCCCACCTCAGTCACCTGAGGCAGCCTGAACCAATAAGAAGGGCTCCTTGCTACGTAATGAAGCAGCCCAGTAAAACGCTTGTTGAGTGATGTTTCTGATGTCCTCAACAAGACTGCCTGTTGGTGGAATAACTTCAATGCTTGCCTTTGTCTGGTTGTTTTCAAAACGGCCCAACAATTGAATTGTTTTTTCTGCTCCCTTTCTTGGACCTCCTCAAAACTCATAAGTGGAGTTCTGAGTAGCAGGAAAAAAAATGGAAAGTGGACTTTTTTAATACAAAAATAATATCTGACTTTCAAAATTTTTAATATAAGTACAATTTCTTTTTTCTTGATTTTTAATGGGGAGAGGGGGGCTTCAGCCCTGCAGCCAGCACTATGAATAACCTTTGAGAAAGGATGTGCAAAAACTGCTTCCATCATTGTAAGAACTAACAAAAAATTATAATTATAATTATTTTAGTATCAAATAGACAACATAGAGCAACACTATACAGAACAAATGAACTGTTAAGAAATATAATATTCCAGCATGACACACAGATGAAATAAACTGAAAATGTGCTAAATGAACCGGATGGATGAATTTAGGAAGAGGATCATCAAACAAAATGTATGTTAAAACAGAATACATGGCTAATGGAGAAGATGGAGAATTTAGAAAGCAGTGAGAGATGACAAAATATCAAAATATTTGGTACCTCAGAGAATGTAAAATGAAATGATAAGGTAAACCTTCTGATAATATGGATTTCACAAACAATAAGATGGATTGCAAGCCTGTCCTGTGGCATTGAGAGTACTTACCAAGCTGTAAGACCAATCCCTACAAATAAAGGCAATAAAAGACCAAGATCCATAATGATTACATTTCCACAATATTTAGGCAAAGAATGCTATTGATACCAGCATGGAGCAACACCTCCATAAAACCTGGAAATACTGTGAGATTTCACAATAATTATTCAGTAAAAACTGCAGAAAAAAGGACAGTTGCTTGACTTTTGGTGAAATCTTTGAAAAATAAATAATTTAAAAGTTGAACTCATTTTTCCAACAACAATAAAAATACAGATGTCATCAGATGATAAAACATTTGATACACTAGAAGAGGCAGCTACTTATATTCAGAACCACAAACTGATACCAGAAAGTAAGTCAATGGAATTGACAAAATCATCACGTAAGACAATATCTAATAAGGAGAACTGGAATTCAGAGGCATCAAAAAAAAAAACATGCACTGGCTAGCTCGCCCATACCATTACATCAGATTGAGCTGAGCTAACTAAAAGTAAAGTTTGGATGCCAAGCCTTTCGTAGCTTTTCTGCCACTGAAGTGGACACTACTTTGTGGGCTTTTAATAATCAATGCTAATGCTGTTCCACTGTTGGGGAAATAAGTTAACTTTTGAGCAAAAAAACTTCTACTTTACATTTTGTGACAGAAGACATACTTTTCCTATGAAACTTATTTAATTAAACAAGGAGAAAGTTTTAAAGACTGCCATGCGTGTTTTGATGTTTTTTTTTCATGGGGGAAAAGTGTTTTATAACTTATCAGTTTTACTGACTATTATTTCCAGACTTCACTGGGAATAAGGCACCTTTTTTGGCTTAACCATAGAATAATCTATTGATTGTTAAGCAGTCTTTTGTATCACAGCAGGCTGGTAAAATGCCTCAGACATAGGTGGGTGACTTTGCTGTAGCCAAAGCTGCTTCCTTGGATCACTCATCTTTTTTCTTGGGTCCCACTGGTGTAGTCCCTACAGCAACCATGGACAGGGGGTTAGACACATTCTCTGTGGCTGCTGGAGTGCACTTGGCAGGCAAGGGAGAGCCAGTCTTATCAAGACTGTGATAAGGAGCAAGGGATGCCATTTTGTTTATCTGGAAAACTGTGCCCATTCCTCAGGAGGTTTCTGCTTGCAAGAGTAGGTCTGTTTCTTCAGATATTCCTGTCAAAAATAAAAATAAAAAAAAAGGTATGTACTTACCATACCATTCCATCTGTGTTATCCATTTTCATTCTTCCTCAACTAGTGGATTTGGATCTGATCTTCAGATCCAACTAGGCCATTAAATTAGCTCATGGTATCCAACAAACTCAAAAGCTCTTTCCCTACCCATACTGCACCACCACTAACATCTCTCAAATCTTGTTTGCAGGTTGACAGGAAGACTATAATGATATGCCATAACTGGAGTTCAACAGAAAGGACATATGAGTCCTTGAAGTTTCTCATTCCTCCAGACGTCTGCCATGAAAAATGGTGGGGGATCGTGGGTGGGGAATTGAGGAAGAATGAAAATGAACAGCACTGATAGAATTTTACGGTAAGTACATAACTTTTTTAACTGATGTTGTCAATTTTCATTCATTCCTCAACAAATGGAACAGAGTCCCCAGCTACCTAAATTCCTAGGTGGACTATAAGGAAGGATATTCCTGAGTACGGTTGAGCCAAAAGCTGATCTTCCCCTCAAGACCAGATCATGTTTGTAAGGAGTGATAAAAGTATGAGGATCTGACCAAGTTCCAACCACACATATATCATATATATATCATCCATAGAAGTTCTAGACTGGAATACCACATTGCCATAGATCTGGTTGAATGAGCCTTTAATGGTTTTGGTAAGGGAAGATTCAATTTGTTATAGACAAATGAAATGTCATCTGTCATCCATCTAGCTAGAGCTACCTTTGTAACTGATTTGAACAATTTATTATGCACAAAGGAAACAAATAGCTGATCTGTCTTTTAATCTCTTTTGTCCTGAGTAGGTAAGAGCATAATTGTCTATGAACATCCAGTAAGTGCTCCATATAGTCCTTTTTATTTGTAAATTCTAGAAAGAATACTGCTAAATTAATGGACTGACTGATGTTGGATTCTGACATCACATAAAGAAGGAAGCAAGGATTGGTATGTAATGTTTCCCTATCCTTATGAAAAATCTAATATGGAGGCTTAGAAGATAATACTTGAATTTATGAAATTCTTCTAGCAGATGTAATTGCAATTAAAAAGGTAGTTTTCAAAGTCAAAAATTTAAGATCACATTTAGCTGCAGGTTCAAATTAAGGCTTGCAGTGCCAAATTTAAATACCATGGTGGCATGGGGTCTTTATAAGAGGATTTTAGCAGAACAGTACCTTCAAAAAGGCCTTGCACATTTTAAAGAAAGCCAGTAAAGAATATCAAAACCCCACATGAAAGTTAGAGATTGCTGCCTGTTGAACTTTGAGCACTGATGAACTAGCACCCTCATTAAATATACTCACCAAAAATTCTAGAACACATTGAACTGGAACTAAGGGATCTATCTGAGTTTGCTCTGCCCACTAAACAAACCTTTTCCATTTACTCCTGTGGAGTTAGCTAGTAGAAGGTTTAAGGGAAGATAAAAGTATGGAACAGACAGGGGAAGAGAGCATTGCTTGCCTGGCTATTAAAGGAATTTGAGAAACCATGCTATTAGTTTGAGATTTGAGCTATCCGTTTGAACCATACCTGTCAGGTGAAACAGAAGATCTGGAATTGGATCCAGAATCCAAGGTGGATATTGTAGATGAGGCCAAAGGAACAGAAACCAAACCTACCCAGGCCAGTAAGGTGGAATGAGGGTGATATTGCTCTTCAACCGGTCTGCTTTCGGAAGGAATTTGGGATCTAGGGGATTGGAGCATGAGCATATAGAAGACCGGGTTCCTGTCAGAAGAACGAAGACAGATTATGCCGAATGCGTCTTCACTGAACTGTAAATGTTGAAAATGCAAAATGGCGAATCGGCTTTTAAGCAAATTCTTTTCCTGGGAAAGAAGTCTCTTGGCCACTTCCGTCACTTTGCCGTTTTCGGCACTGTAGTGCAATCTCGGAGTTGGTATATTTAAGTAGGGATGGTGTGAGGGGAAAAGCCTCCCCCCCACTTAAAATAATGTTTAGTGTGCTTTTTTTTTTTTTGAGAAAAAATTTGCTGTTCTGGCTGTTCGTTCTTTTGTGGTTGATATAACAGTGTTCGATCTTTTGATTGTTTGCTTCTATAACATAGACCCTAGAAGACCTGGGGGGGGGGCAATCATGGAGCATCCCTCAGTGATTCCCCCAATGGGGATCAGGGCAAAGATGCTGCTACACTTGTTATTTAGGGGAGATGCAAACAGTTCGCAGCAAAGCTGGCCTCATTGACTGAAAATCATTTCTGTCACTTTGCTGTTGAGAAACCATTCATGAGGTAGTAAGACAGACCTGCTCAGTTTGTCTGCTATCATGCTGGATTTTCCCAGAATGCACATTGCTATTAGAAAGCAGTTGGAAGATATCACCCATTGCCAGACTCTGAGGGCTTCTTGACAAAGGGGACAAGATATGGTTTCCCCTTGTTTGGTGATGTACCAAACTACTGACATGTTGTCTGTGTGGATTGCAATTGTCTCAAGAGTCTTGGAATGCCTGGGAAGAAAAAGTGAAAACACCGCTCTTATCTCCAGAACACTGATATGCAAGTTGCCCTCTTCAGGGGATCAAGTGCTTTGGAATGTTTTCCCCAAGAAATGACTCCTCCACCCAATTTGGGAAGCATCCGTGATCACTATGGCCTTGGGCTAAGGGAGGATGAAAGGATGACCTATTATCAGGTGATCTGACTGTATCCACCAGGAAAGGTATCGTTTGCATACTTGGGTTATTCTTATCTTATCTGACATGGCTTCAGATAGGACTGTCCATTGGGTTGTCAACATCCATTGTAGAATTTGCACGTGGAATCTTGCTAAAGGAACTAAAATTATGGCCACTGACGTTGATCCCAGGGCTTGCAGAATCAATTGGGCTGTGATACTGCAAATTATTTTCCTGGCCTGCATCCTTATTGTTTGCACTCTCAATAGTAGAAGAGAAACTACCATAGATACTGTGTTGAATACTACACCTATGAATTCTAATGTCTGTGTTAGTTGTGGATGAGACTTATTGTAATTTACAGTTATTTTAAGATGTGAACAAGTCTGTAACACCTGATCTTGAGCTTTTATTAGCCAATGCCTGGTTGGGGCAGTAATTAGCAAGTCATCTAAATATGGAAACACCCAGAATCCTTGCAGTCTCAAGTCAGCTGCTACCACTGCCATGCACTTGGTGAACACCTTGGGGGCTGTGGTGAGGCCAAAGGGCCATGCTCTGAACTGACAGTGACTGGCTCCCAGCTGGAAGCATAAGTGCCTTCTGGATCATCTGTTCATATTTATGTGATAGTATGCATCCTGAAGATCTATCAAGTGCATCCAGTTGTCCTTCTCCAGAAAGGCAGAATGGACTGAAACTTGGCCATCCAGAACTTTGTTTGTCAAACCCACTTGTTCAATGCACTGAGATCCAAAATTGGTCTCCAGTCCCCTGTTTTCTTTGGCATGAAAAGGAATCTTGAGTAAGTTCCAGATTTTGGTCTGGTGGGACTTCTTGGATTACTGTTTTCTTCTAGCAGTTTTTGTATTTCAAGCACTGATGCTTTTCTCCGATTGGGTGGAACATCAGGAAATTTTCTTGACAATGGAGGAGGTAGGGAAAAGGGAATTATATAACCTCTGGAAATAATTTTCTGCACTCAACTGTCTTATGTTATATCTAGCGAGGCACTCTGGTGCAGAGATAAGTGACCCCCAACTGCCTCCAGAGGTAGGCAATTGGGCCTTCACTCAGTAGCACTGAAAGGGTCTGTCAGAAAAGGAACCTACAGATACCCAGTTTTTCAGGCCTCCTCTGCCATGGGGGCATCTTCTCTCATTATCACTCCCCCCACCTCTGCCTATGAGGGGAACTACCTCCACGTGTGTCCTGGAAAGGACCCTGAGATTTTCTGAACCACATTTTTTGACCTCCCCATTGATTCCTGGAAAAGGTCCTTTGAGAGGTCAAAAAATGCAGAGAGGGTTTTTCTGTCTTTCTCACACCTGGAGAGTGTGTCTTTTACTGTAGGGCCAAACAAAGACATGTCGTCAAAGAGAGCATTGACAGATGATTACTTGAACGGCGCCACAAAATCACACAGGTGCATCCAGGCATGCCTCCTGATGGAAATACCTAAACCCACAGCCCTTGAGGCACCTTCTGCAGTGTGCAAGATAAGCCTAATGGACGAATTAGATATAGCTTATAGGGTAGCCAATTGAGAGACTATTGAAGATTTGCCCTCAGCAGTTTCAGTTCCAGTAAGAGATTTAATCTCTTTGAACCCTCGTAAAATGTGTCAAATAGTTCAGGGATCTAAGTGCAAAAATCGCTGAAGCATAAACATGCTTCCCAAATCTGGCTATTGCCCTAGACTCTCTATTAGGAGGATAGACAGTAGAACTCTGTTCCATGAGTTCCTTTTTTAGCTGCCGCCATGACCATGGCATCTACTGGCATTCCTTTACCCCAAAATTCCCTCCCTACCGGTGGATCCACAATCTGGTCTGGTCTCTTGGGGATTGAATCAATCATATCACCTAGAAATTAAATCAATGAGTTCATCGTCAGAAGGAGTAACCCAGGAGGTAGGCAGGCCAGTCCCAAAAGCTTCCAGAAATACTGATTCCTCTTGAGAAGGGTCTTGGGAAGAATAGCCACCCTTCTACTTAAGGATCTCAAGAATGTCCCCAAATGAGATATCATTGGGTGGTGATTTTGGGACCCTCTCCTTCATCAAAATCAGTGACTGACTCATGAGGAGAATCCAAATGCCTTCTTTTGCACCTTCTCTTCCTAGGAACCTCCTCAGTGGAGTGGTCCAGTGAAGTATCAGAAGAGATTAAGATATCCTGCTGGGTAGTCTGGAAGCTTTAAGCTGGCTGTCCCTGTGGGGTAGAATGTTAAGGACCAGAGTGCAAAGCCACCTGAGAAGTAGAGGGTGGATTCGAGGGGGAAGGACCCATTTGACCTGCCGAAGCAGAGAACACTCTCTTCATGACCTCAAAAGCAGATCGCTCCAGGGAGAAGGAAGACAACAGAGCTGATAAAGTGAATTTCTGGATTGTCACCTCCCTCCTCCACAAGAACAATCCACCTGAAGCAGAAGTCAGATCCAAGCTGTCCAGTGCTGAAACTCTGAGAGGAAGAGACAGCTTAGAAAACCTCGGCGTCAACTCCATCTTCTCGGATCTGACAGGGATGTATCGGCTCTAAGAGTCATCCGGCTCCCAGGATGTCAGAGATGGTGCACTCAGAGAAGTATTCAGATCTGATGATTGTACTCTCTTCGGATATGAACTAGATGGACTCAGAATACTCAGATCCAAGGGCTCCAAAACCACAGGTTGGATTAGAGAAGGAGCTGTAATGGGTGGAGTAGTAGATGATCGGACTTCCTAACCTGAACTGGTAGGAACCCTGAGAACTCTTCTCTGAATTTGCTCCGTGAAGAATTTTCTCATTATCCTCTCCAGATCTGTTTCTGTGAGACTCTTGGAGGAATGAGAAGATACAAGTGATGGTGATTTGGAGTGCCTCTCTAAAAAGAGAGAGGGCACTCTGGATGGGACTAGATCTAGACTTGGAGAGTAAGTTGTCCTTGGTAAAGGTTTCAGATCCCAGGGTGTAGGATTTGACACAGGCTTAACCTGATCTGATGAGGGTTAGACAATAAGTAGTTTCAGATCCAAATTCTCTTTCTTCTTGCTAGGCTCTGATAAACAACAGGCTGGAGACTCAGAAGACTTAGATCTCTTAGTAGAGTCTCTAGATTTGTGTTTAGGGGATTGAAACCCAGCAATGGCTTCAGAAAATGAAGATGGCAGTAATCCTTTTAAAATCAACTTATTCTTCCTGTCCGCTAGTGCTCCAGGGTTGAACCCACAACAGATACTGCAGTCCTGTTGTAAATGATCTGGACTTAAGCAATACACACAAAGACTGTGGCTGTCAGAATAAGGCAACTTGTGTCCACACTTAATGCACTTTTTAAAAACTGTTGGACTTTTTTCAGACATTTTTAAAAAGAAAAAAATATTGTAATGAGGAAAGAGTTAAACTAAACTTTTTTTTTTTTTTTTACTAGAAATAAGGTAAAATACCAGAAATAGTATTAAAGAGTTACAATTCTCTTGTAGATAAAGATAAATACCAACATGGTAATTAAAGAGCAATACACTAAGTGAAAACGGATGTCCTCCCTGTGGCCGCGTGAGGTTTCCCCTGGGTGCTCCGGTTTCTTCCCACATCCCAAAGACATGCTGTAGGTGGATTGGACACTCTAAATTGGGCCTAGGTGTGAGTGTGTGTGCCTTCTGTGGAAGGTTGGGAGCTGGGCTGGCAACTCGACACCATAAAACTCCACTGCCAATCATTCTGCGGACCATTGTTCCACTGTGGTGACACATAACCAGGATAAGCCAAAAGGAGATGCTGAAGTGAAAAGGGGAAGGGAAGGAAAGTTAGGCCTACCAATGATGGTAGGAAAGTTTACAGTTAGAAGTGTAAGAAAAAGGAAAGTAGAAATGACTTAAAATTAAAATGACAGAATAAAGATTAAAGAAATGGTGTTATATAATGAATCTTTAGAAAGAAAATATAAAAAAGGACTTATCTCCCACTGTAAACTCGAGAGATGAAGGCGACCATGTCTAGATGCTAAAGCAGCAAATGAGATCTAAGAGATGCTAGGGGTGGTGCACTATGGGTAGGGAAGGAGCTTGAGAGTTAGTTGGAGGCTACAAGCTAGTATAACAGACGGGTGAACCAATTAGTTGAGGAATGAATGAAAACTGACAACATCAGATCATATGCCTTCTCCTGTCTCAGTTAACCTGGACAGAAGTAATTTATTGGGCTTAGTATTGGGCTTAGCTCAGGGTTTAGTACAGTCTCTTAACCCTTTATGTATGTCTGTTTCTAACCCTGAAGAGATTCAAAAGTTAGAACCTCAAAATAATTCTGAAAGCACATTTTATGTGTTGCCTCCACAGAATTCAGATTCAGATTCTGAGAAGAGTGTGGCTTTGGCCAGTACTTTTGAGGGATTCTCCTCCTCTGAAATTATTTGTAGAAAGAGTCAGATGCTTCAGTGGGAAAGGAGTGATGTTTCCTCAGTATCTCTGGAAGAATTACGATTTGTTACAACTGGAATTTCCAGACCTTACTCCTATTCCTCCTTTTCTGTCTGCTTTAGTGGAATTTTTAGTCAAAGCCTGCAACTTTTCTGACAGCCTAGCTGCACTCAGCCTGCTGCTCCTAAAAAATCAGATAGACTATATAAAGTGCCTCAATCATTTAAGCTTTTAAAAACTCCTCCTAGATCTGACCCAGCAGCTATTGCTTTTGTGAATCCAGCTGTTGCTAAACATATGGTTAATACTAATCGCTCTCCTTCTGACAAGAATGGAAAGTATTTTGATAACTTTGGAAAAAGTTGTATTCTTCTGAAACACTTGTTTTTAGAATTCTCATATGTTAAAGCTTATGCTTGCCTCTTGTGAGAATAAAAGGAATATTTTTGCAATTTGGCATCTGTTTCCTCTTGTGAGAAAAAGTCTGCTACTGCTTTAGTGAATCCAGTTGCTGCTAAACACATTATTAGTACTAATCCCTCTCCTGACAAGAATGGATAGGCCTTTGATAAATTTGAAAAAAATGTATTCTACAACACTTGTTTTTAGACTTCTCATATGTTAAAGTTTATATTTGCCTCTTTTGACACTATAAGGAATGTTTTTGCATTTGTGGTATCTTGTTTCCTCTAGTGAGAAGAAGTCTGGTTTGTGAAACTTAGTGTCTTCTGTGTCTCAAGTGACTATTGACTGTTTAATGCCACCTCAAGGGTTGCTGCCACTGGAATTGTTATGAGAAAGTTTGCCTAGCTGAGTACTCAAAACCACTGAGAGGATGTTAAGAAATGAGATTTTGAATTCTCCATTGGACAGAGAACTAATTTATGGACCTTCTGTTGCAGAGGTCATTAAAAAGTGTGATGAGAGAGGATAGCTGATTCAAGGAAGGATAGCTGACTCAATGGATCTCTCAGATTTTTCAGTCCTCCTTCTCTGTGACTGGCCAATGGATTCAATGATCCCTCTACAATTTTCCTTAAAAAGCAAAATAAACAGTCACAACAAGCTGCTGGAAATCAAATGCTTAAAAAGCAATGGCATAAAGGTTCCAAAAATAAGTAGGACCCCCAGAACAAAGGACAGTCTAATAAGTCTGAATGAGTATATGAAGGATTTGCCATCAAGGTTAGAGATGGCAGTGGGACACTCTCCCTTTTGGGGGATTCCTCCTCAGCCTCTCAGACCAAACTCTTCTCTTCTGTCTTGTCACTCAGCAAATGCTCACTTAGGGGTGATAGAAGCTTTCCTCCTCCTCAGGTAGGGGAAGGGTTTTATTCTAGGATTATCCTGGTGCCAAAGAAACTAAAATCCTGGAGACCAGTTCTGGATCTTTCTTTTTTGAATCAATTTGTGATAGAAAATTCTGTTTGTTCACAACTAGTTTCTGCTTATTCCCCATCTGAGTTTTCTAGTGAACTTAGATTTAAAAGATGTATATCATCACATTCCTGTAGAGCAATATTTCCAATGTTTTTATGTGTGTATTCAGAAAGTGTCTGGCTCCTGTAATAGCCCACTCCAGACTGCAAGGTATTAAATTTTTCCCTATTCAGATAACTTGCTTATCTTTGCCAAGTCTTTCTGAAAGCATCAGGAAACTCTAATTAGGCAAGGGATCTTCCACACAGACTGTGATTTCAAGAAAACTTACAGAAATCTTGTCTGACTCCTTCTCACATGATTGCTTTCCTGGGGTATCTCCTTTACATCTCAACTCAAAGAGCTTTTCTCACAGGAAAAAATAGATCTGTATTTAAATCTGTTTTTAGATCTCTTCCTGAAATTTTCCACTAAGACTACAGTCTAAGCAAGGGAATTCCTCTTTGTTTTGGTTTAATGACACCTCTTACAAGGCTACACATGAGAAAAATCCAATGGTGCCTGAAATCTCTGTGGTCTCATTATTAATATCCCCTGACCTTTCAAATTCCAGTTTTGTGATTTGTGAAAAGTGAGATTCTGTGTTGGAGACACCAAATTTCTCAATATGCAGGTCTCTCTGTCTCCCTTCCTGCTCCAGCAAAGCCAGTCACAACAGACACCTCAGATTTTGATTGGTGAGTAATGTCTGTGGGTTTAAAAGTGCAGGGTGCTTAGTATAAGAAAGACAGACCAAAGCACGCAAACATAAAACAGGTGCTAGCTCTTATAAATGTTCTCATTTCTCTCAACTATCTGGGTCTATGGGACCTCTTCATGTTTTTACAGATAGCATTACAGTAGTGAGGTACATAAACAAGCCTGGGGGATCTAGATCTTACCCTGTATGCAGACTAGTCATGGCAGCCTGGGATATAGCTTTTATTCACAGTCTCACTCTACAGACATCTTACATACTGTCACAACAAAACTGTTTGCAGACAAGCTGAGCATTACCAGGGCAGACCATCAAGAATGGAATCTGAATTGGGGGTCTTCTAAAAATGTATCTAGCTGTGGGGAGCAATTGAAACAAATATATTTGCTCTGTGCACTACAATCAGTTGGCAAAATTCTGCTCTAGGACTCCATACAAGAAGGAATGGAAAACAGATTCGGTTTCATTTCCTTGGACAGGAATTTTCCTGTAGGCTTTTCTTTTCTTTCCACTAATATCCAGGGTAATTCTCAAGATCCAGATGGGCACTCAAAAGATATTTGTAGTGATTCCATTCTAGTCTAGGCAAAGTGGTTCTCCCTTCTTTTGGACATGGCCAGGGAGAATTACAACACACTTCCTCACAGACTGGATTTGCTCACAGAAGATGGTGGGGGGGGGGGGGTTGGATACATTCTGACACCACACAACTACAGCTGACTGCTGGGATGATAGAATTCTGCTACCTTTTCAGCACATTTTTTTTCTGAGGACAGGCAGTAGGTATTAATGGAGAAAAGAAAGCCTGCCACTAGAAAATGATATATTAGCAAATGGAATAGGTTTTCTAGTAGCTGCCAACAAAAGAATCTGCACCAATTCAGAGCTAGTGTTTCTCTGGTTTTATAATAGTTGTATACGTTACTATCCTATGGCCTTTCTTGAAAGAGGGTGTTGCTTTTTAAGGACTGTTAAAGAGTTATTGAAATAGTTTAATTGAGCTTAGTTTCTACTTAAGCTAATACCTTAATATCAATAATATTAATCAAATACCTGTTCAAAACTTACATCTTCTTACTCTCCTTTTTTCACTCACTTCCTTACTTCTACTTCTCTCCCTACTGGCTTTCTCTCTATGTATACCGTAAACCTGCTTTTCTTTCACTTAGTATTGCAATTTCTGATGGTATTATACTAACTCACCTTTAATTTCTTTATAAACATGTTACAATTTCTGTAACTATTAAATCATTGTCATGTAACTTGTATCTATTCGTAATCAATACTTCCATATTATGTTTAATTGGTTATAATTACTTAAACTAATTGTTTTTTGTATTAAGTTTTGAAATTGTAAAAATATCATTTTTGAAATGTTTTGTAATACTTTGAAGCTTTCTCCCTAGGCCTTTGCTGAAAATGGGCTCCTACCCAGTAGGACTTTCCCAGTAATCAAATGTCAATCCATCCATCCACAACTCCTTTTTCTCATTTTTACATGGGTCTATATTAACTCATCAAAAGATGTATTCCAGAAATATGTCTTCATCAATCACCAGCATCCAAAATTCACTTCAGCGAACTGCAGATTTTTTCCCACTGTTCAGAATCACGTGGCCGTCACCTCAAGTTTGTCCTTTCCCCACTGTAGTGTGATCTCAGAGTTGGTATATATAGTAAGGTGGAGTGTGGAGGGCACAGCCTCCATCGGGTAGATTTGATTTAGTACATTGTGTGTATTCCAGATGGTTGGTGGGCAAGTGTTTCCGAACCATGGGAAAATTCTGTGGTTCGCTGAAGTGAATTTCAGTGGCTGGTGATCGATGAAGACGTATTTGCAGAATCTTCACCACTGACAATCATCTAGAGCCAAGGTTCACACTGCCGGGTGGCTAGCCCCGCCACAGCTGTTCTTCCGTATCATAGACTTGCATGCACACTCACACCTATGGCCAATTTAGAGTGCCCAATCCACCTAGTGCATGTCTTTGGAATATGGGAGGAAACAGGAAAACCACAAGAAACCCAGTGAGGACATGCAGACTCAGAATAGAAGGCACACCTGCTGAGAATCGAACCAGAGAACCTATTAGTGTGAGGAGACAACAGTATCTGCTGAGCCACTGTGCACCCAATCAAATGCTAATAAATAATTAAATACATATATAAGCTAAAATATCAATGGATCCTAGTGTAGTGGTAGTAAAAGTTTACATATTAACTTTTTTCTTATCTGCTATCTCAATTAATCACATTTAATGAAAGTGTAAATTAATTTTATAAAGTAGCAATAGAAAAGGCCCCATTATACAAAAAATGTAAAGGTTAACATGTTTTCCATCAACCATATGGTAAAGACCTTAGACATATTGTGAATTAATATTAGCAGACTAAACAATGGTGAGAAAAGATAAGATTTATGTGAAAGCCTACAAGCAAAGTTGATATTGCATTTCTACAAGAAACAAATATAATTGAAGAAGGTAGAGACAGACTCAAAATAGGCCAATATGAAACATTAACTGGATCTTATTATACATCCAGTCAAAGACATGCATTAATATTGTGGAAAAAATATAACAATGTCAGGTATTAAATTTACTTACTATGATACAAGTGGATTGTTTTCCACAATAGTTTTTGAATACCAAAATAGAACGTATCCACTAGCAAATACTTATTAGATACATGGTCTTGGAGCTAAATATGCAAGAAAACAACCAGAAATGTTACTGACTCATGTGAAAGGAAGTGTAACTTTGGAAGGAGATTTTAATTGTGCACTAAGTAAGGATGACATAAGTGCAATTAAATCTAGTACAGCATGGATAGAATCAGTTAAATGAATAGATATGAACAGAAGAAAACAAGAAATATCTATGGCACAATCCCATTTATTTTCATTGGGGAGAATATATAACTATTGACCATGGGATGGGTAGGGCCGGTCTATAACCAAGTGGGATAGGTTGTTTATAGCACAAGGTGGGAGCATGGCTGGAGTTGGATTGGCTTGCAGGGGCAGCTGACCTAGTGGTTTTCTATGAACCCATAGAAAACTCTTTAAACTTCGCTTATTATTCATACATCTTTGGTACTCAGAGTACAAAAGATAGAATATTTATACCTATGGCCTTAAATAAGAAGGTTAGTAATTTTAGAATAATACCATGTTCGATATCAGATCACAGTTGTTTAACATTTACACTAATATTTCATAATAATAAGCTACCAATTCCATACAGAATGCCATTGTATATTACAAATATGGAAGACTTTAATCAATGATGTTAAGATCTATTCAGTGTGCTACAGCAACATCATTATTTCAGGGAATATATACATGGCAATTGTTAAATGGAGCATTTTATAATGCACATAAAATACCTGAATAACAAAAAAAAAGGGGGGGGGGGCACTACAGCACTTTGAAAACAGTGTCTTGAAATCAGGGACTCAGGTGCCTTGTAGCTCTGGAAGACTGCTGCTTAGACTCAAACTTGAATCTAAGTTCAGGCAAGTAGATGTGAGAAGGGTGTGAGAAGGAAATTTTAGGTTTAGGCAGGTGGGGTTCAGTTTAGGGTATGGGAAAGGATATTTAGCTTTAAAGAGCAGGAAGGGGGTCTTCTGGTTAGGAAACAGGAGAAGGGTTTTAGTTTTGGGGAGCATGAAGAGAGTTTTAAGTTTAGGGAATAGGAAGTAAGCTTTAGGGTTAGATTTAAGAGTTCTGACAGGGCTATAGGAGCCAAGTGGTTACATGAGATTGAGTTACTGGGATTTTGAGCACTTGCTTATTCGTGTTAGTTGGAACAAGCAAGAGTATTACAAGTATATAGCATGTGAGCACATGTAGTAGTGACTTAAACAAAATAAGTATATGTTGGAGATCTAAGGAAAATAGAGATCCAGATTGGAAACATGTTTTTGTTGAATATGCAAAACTTGGAAATTATTGGGAGTAAATATAAACATTTGGTCAAGCACAATGAACAGATAAATATAAGCTTACAAACATATGATTTTATACAATAATCCAATGCTAGCATTTGTAAATGTAGGATTAATCCCTTTTGGACAATTCCAAGTAAAATAATAATCTAGCTAAAAGAAACACAACCTAAATTTACATATGTTCTGTTGCTCCTTTACGAATTCCATGATAAAGACAGGGGAAAAATAAACTGTCAGAATAAATAATAAAAAGACATATTCTGGCCAAAATAACAGCAATTTTGGAAATATGCAACAATGTTGCTGCAAATGATTTTGTTTCATACAGAATATGCATTATATTTATGGAGAATACATACATACATATTGTAAACAATTATTCAGTAATTCAATGGTTAGAACAACAGTTTTAGGTAAAAATACTTGTATTATAATCTTCTACAAGAATTGCAAAAATTGCTTCCAAACTTACATAATCTTTGCTTTTGTTTTTATTTATTTTTTGTGACTTTTGATGTCATGATGCTCCATGTACTACAAAATATTTCTGCACTTTCCTGCCACTTGGACTTAAAAAGCTATTTATCCTTAGATTTTTTTAGAATGAATCAGCGTAAAACATAATCCACATGTGGGTGTAACTATAATACAGATTAATGTTGGCACGTTTCTCCAAAGGAATGTTTTCTTCCACAAAACTTTGCTTAACTATTTTGAGATATGCATGCCACAAATTTACTGTTGGTTTAAATACCTCTCATCTGAAACACCAAAATATCCTCACCACTTTTAATTCTTTGTATGTTCTATATTTAGAATAACCTCACACATGGACCAAAGTACAGGATGAATCCACTCACTTACAAAGCCAAGACTTCGTACAAACTATCAGCCATGCACATGTACAGTCATACTATACGTGTGTGAGGAGGGTCTCTTTTGTGGATTTATGGATGCTGCTTGATACACCACAGTATTGTTATTAATTTCATTTTAGTGTCATCACTTCTCAGTAATCTCTGTTGTTTTGTAACCTTTTAACTTAATGTCTTAGTGGTCTAGTCTTCTAAACCATTAGCTCCATTCTGCTTGATGTTAATGTATAATTTTGTCTTACTTTGACTCAGTTGTTTATAGTTACTCTGTACTCGATGTGAAGTTTAATTTATGTAAGCTAGCAAATTTCTTTCTTGCTAATGACACTGCTGTGCATAACTTTAGTAATGTCTCTCCTGAATTTGTTGAAACCTTTAAGTACATGTACACTATACCAGTAGACATCACTTTAAAACAAACTCTATTTAGTTAGACTATCCTAACAAGACGTACAACTTATACATTAACAAATATTTCTACAGTGTTTTAGCCACTAAACTGTTGAACTGTTAAACAACCCCTTTTTCACACTAGGCCTTGTTAAAGGGTAAAAATAATGACTGAAGACTTGGCTGTAGTTTCTGATCAGAGTGTATAAATTACTTTTGACAGCAATGACTTAAACCTTGCAGGCTTTCTCTATGTTTCTCATACTTGTCTTTGTGCCAAACAAAAATGAGAACTTGCATTCTCTTTAAAATCTAGCCTTACAAACAGTATTGACACAGTAAATACAACTGTCATACTAAAGAAACCACTGAAAGCTATATTAACTTTACAAGACACACATAAGTGAGGAAACTGGAAAAATTACCCTTAAATAAGTAAGAAAAATGAAGAAGTAATGATCATATGGGATTCATCCATTACCCTCTGTTAAGAACGTATAAGACATAAGCCTGATACTGGTATTAAAAAGCCCGATACTGTTATTAAAATAAATGTGTGATTACTGTGTCCTGCATAACAGCAAATATAAAATTATAAAATGTCAAAACATATATAAGCAACAATCAGAGACATTTTGATGCAGCTGCCTAGTTTTGGTAATCCTAGGAGCAACTGGGTTAATTAAAAACTATTAGAGAATGGGCAAACTATACATCAGTACCCTGACTGGAGAACCAACGTTCTCCAGCATGGTATTAATGTACAAGTAATGCCTGCAGAAAAATGAGTCCGCCACTTCACGGCAGCATATTAAGGTGCCGTGGAGCTCAGACTGAGTGGTCACCGTTATTTTACACGCACTAAGCAGCACTTCTGCTGTTTATTGAGTGTAAAATGTCAAAAAAAGGTGAAAAAAAAAGTGTGTGTGTGTGTGTGTGTGTGTGTGTGTGTGTGTGTGTGTGTGTGTGTGTGTGAGATAAAGAGAGAGAGTGAGTGAGTGAAGATTGAAAGTGAACCAATGATCTCCTGGTAGCATGTGTGAGAGAGAGTGAAGAAAGAATGATCTCTGCCAGCCCTTGGAGAATGGACTCTCTGTAAAATTGTTGTGTTTTACTTACGTATGTATTTTTTTAAGTACTGTTTTATTTTTTTAATATATTTTGGATGTAAAATGCTTTCTCCAACACCATTAACATACACTACAGCAAGTATGAAACATTAGTTGGAGGAAGTATTTTACATCAAAAATATATATAAAAAAAATAGAACTTAAAAAAATACATACGCAAGTAAAACACAATAGTTTTATAGAGAGCCCATTCTCTAAGCGCAATAATACCCAACAGGGTGTATGTTAATGTGTAATCAATGCCCTGTGGCGTCAGGCCTCACAACACCCCTGGGTAGGCATTAATTACACATTAAGACACACCCTGTCAGGCATTATTGCTTGCGTATTACCAGTACAGGTATCCTATACAAATTAAGGAAGGAGACAACCCCTGGTGTGTGGCTGGTGATGAGAGGAGCAGATCTGGCAAACGTCAGACTGACACAGTACTGATATCCTGAACATTAAATGCCACCTGAATTTAGTATGATGCCTGTTCTTACTATAATGTTAAAGAACACTGGACATTTTAAACAAGAGCAGTTACATTTCTTAATTTGCATTCTAAAGAAACATTTTTTATTAATACAAAAAGAACCAGATATCTGAGACTTGAGCAGAGCTTGCAAATAAAAGCATTTATTTACAGAATTTGTCTTCACTGATTACCAAGGCACACATATGCATAACGGGGTGAAGTTAGGGGCAAATATGTTCTTGCTTTTACTATCTAAGGACCTTCAAAAAGAAAAAAAATAAGAAAGGTTACAGAATTTATATTTGGTAGACTCCAATTGCAACTGTAACTCAAGCTGACAAGATAGGCAATCTACAAATCACTAGTTGCAACATTACAAGGAATGGAAATCACTTTAGCTAAGCATAGGATTTATATAGCAAGGGGTTTATATGTAATATGTTCCAATGTATTTTACATATCAGAACTGTTAAAGTAAGCTATTTTTATAAGTCAGAACAGTTAATAACATGTATGTTTTCCAATTTCCAGCATTTAGAAAAGCTGACAAGAAGAGAAAAAGCTGACAGTATACAACCCTTTAATTGTGCTAAGATTATTGCACAAAAATAAGAAATTTCTATACCACAACATACATGCCTATACAGCCTGTCATTTGTGCCATACATTGTTGTCAATGACGTGCTACTCCCTTTTTTTATAGCTGTCACTTTGTTAAGCTTAGCCCTTTGACCTTTTACTGTTGTCAGCTATGTCAGATGCCATCACTTCTCCACATGCTGTAATCATCTTTTTTTAAGTGGATAACAAATTTCTGATGCCCTGGGTCAGTTCCAAGTGCTTTTCTTCCAGTCTATTTCTACAATACCAAAATGCATCTCAGACATACCCTTTCCTTTTGTAATTGCAAGACTGCAGGGCTGGCTGCATCAGGCTTTCCATTTAGATCTTGTAGATACTTGTCTCTCTCTCTCATGGTCAGCCTTTTGTATGATGACTTGATTCTGTAATTATCAGGACTTAAAACGTTCCTAAGAGACTGTCGCCACCACAGTGGACAGTGACATTTTTTATCTTCACCTTATAACACGACAATACCACTAATGCATCTCACATTCTGCTGTTTTTTTCTGTTGACTTGTGTGTGCTTGGTGACTCTAAACCCATCAGACAGGGTGTTACACAAATCGGCCTCCTCAGTTGTTACTGCCTGCATGCCATTCCAGTCTTATAGGTTAACATTTTAATGCTGTTCTCTGTATGTAGGGTTTTGCATTTGTTAATTTTAAATTTCAGTTACTAGGTCTCATATCGTCCTGACTGCTTTTCAGCTGTGGCCTTTATCCTGTTAATTGACTTTAATTTACTGGAGATTCTGGTGTAATCTACAAATCCTTAAAGCTTCCACTAAATTAGTTTTGCAGTTTTACTGATAAGCTTTCTGATGATAAAAAGAATGAAATAGAAGCACTGCAGAAGCAACTCTGCACATCTTTGTTATTACACTAACTCGTGGCACTCTCTGCCAACTAACCTGGAATCAAGGATAACACACTGCAGCCTTTCTCTAACTCGTGGCACTCTCTGCCAACTATCCTGGAATCAAGGATAACACACTGCAGCCTTTCTCTAACTCGTGGCACTCTCTGCCAACTATCCTGGAATCAAGGATAACACACTGCAGCCTTTCTCTAACTCGTGGCACTCTCTGCCAACTATCCTGGAATCAAGGATAACACACTGCAGCCTTTCTCTAACTCGTGGCACTCTCTGCCAACTATCCTGGAATCAAGGATAACACACTGCAGCCTTTCTCTAACTCGTGGCACTCTCTGCCAACTATCCTGGAATCAAGGATAACACACTGCAGCCTTTCTCTAACTCGTGGCACTCTCTGCCAACTATCCTGGAATCAAGGATAACACACTGCAGCCTTTCTCTAACTCGTGGCACTCTCTGCCAACTATCCTGGAATCAAAGATAACACACTGCAGCCTGTCTCCAATTTACTTGTTTCTTTGCTTAACCATCTTTACGTATTTACACTTTGTTGACTGGATTAGTCCAAGTATCCCAGTGGCCTCTTTTCAAGGGAGACTTAACATTACATGAAAGTAATCACACAAACACACAACATGTGCAAACAGAATTACATGTGAAGTCTATGGATGCCATCAAATTTGTTGCATCTTTTGCTGAATTTGATTCAGATCATACTTAGGTTCATAGGTTCATAGATTAGTACTAGGCTAAGTGCCCTTGTGGGCCATTTTAAGCCTAGCCAATTGCCCCATGTGAGAATCAAACCCTGCACCTTGTGTCTGTAAGGTAAACACCTTAACCATTATGCCAACCTCCTACCCCTTACTTACTTCACCTCCTTAGTCTGACATTCTGGTCATGAGTTTAGTGCATCAAGATATGCACACCCTCAATGAAGCCATAAGCGTTGATGAGAGCACCCTGCCTAGAGCTATGCTTGTAAGAAATTTTCCTGCCATAACATTAAGAATAGCAAGTCACTGGTTTGTAGCCATTTCACTGTTTTTCATCTTAACCAGTCTTCCAGTATCACATCCAGTGGATCAATGAGCTATTTTAGCATCATTCACTGTAAAGTCTCTAGGATGATTACTTGCATGTATGCAGCTGTGAATCCATTCATTCCATCCATCCATCCACACAGCCACCAACCAGTCCAGCCATCCATCCCCCCACCCATCCACCCACCCACCCATCTACCCAACCACCTATTCATCTGCCTATCCATCCATCCATCCATCCATCCATCCATCCATCCATCCATCCATCCATCCATCCATCCATCCATCCACACATCCATCCATCCATCCCCCACTCATCCAACTAGCTACCCACCTACCCATCCATCCATTCCTTACCCATCCAAATACCCACACACCTACCCATCTAGCCATCCATTCATATATATACACCCCACCCATCCAACTAAACACCCATCTAACCATCCATCCATCCATCCATCCATCCATCCATCCATCCATCCATCCCCACACCCATCTATCTACCCACCCCCTACCCATCCAGCCATCCATACTTACATACATGCTTACATATATTTTCTCCATACCTACTTTCATTTATTTATTTATTTATTAACATTTGATTAATACAGAAGTCAGACTGGGTAGGTGTACATTTTCAGCAGAGGACCAGGAAGAAAAGCTATCAAGTATTACAAAAACATTTTGAGAACAATAATTTTACTAACTTCAAAAAACAATACAAAGACATCTATAGTTTAAGTAATTATATCAAATTAGACATAATGTGACAGCACTGGTTAAAATAGATACAGCTGTTGCAACAATGATTTAATTATTAGAAAACGTTTAGCTACTTTTTAGAAGTTAAAGCTAAGTTAGTGTAATGCATACCGGAATTGTGATATGAACTGAAAGAAAAAAATGAGATATGCCACATTTAGGTAGAGAGTTAGAGGAAAGAAATTGATAAGTTAGGAAATGAAGGGAAAAGGGTGAGTAAGGATCTGTAAGGTATGTATATGAACTTGGTCGTATTTAGGGATATTGCTTATCCTGGAGTTGAGCAAGAACAGAGCCAGATTTCGGCTAAGAAGTCTTTCATAGGTTCATAAGTACATACTAGGCTAAAGGTTCATAAGTACATACTAGGCTAAAGACCACCAGGGCCTTTATAGGCCTAGCCAAGCAAAACAAACTGAATGCATCCCCTGGCAACATATGTGTCTTAATGTGGAGCATGATTTTTAGGAGTGGCATGTTTGTTAGGAGAGATTATTTTACTTAGAAAGTTGCTTAAAGGCATGTTGTGATATGATAGTTAGGGAATGTTTACTGTGGGTCTTGGACTATAAGAGATATGGTAGCCATCCTGGGGGGTGAATTTATGATTACCAATCCAGTCTTAGCTAGGGAATGTTTACTGTTGGCCTATGTCTGGGGTCTATATTAGAACACCGTACATTCAAAATGTTGAGAGTTCTAATATTGAACCCTAGCAATCGAAAATTCAAAACATCGAACGTTTGGAACAGCGAATTTTTTCCTAGGGAAAAAATTTGCTGTTCCAAAACACATACACACAACACAAGCACACCAAACAAACAGCAATCCACATACATACACCTAAATTCTTACACCTAACCCTACACTAAACTATAAGTACACCACTAACTATCCACTTACCTTAACCCAAACCCTAACCCTAAGGTCCGTCACTATTGCACAGTCACCTCACCCACTCCCTAACCCTAACTCACCTACCCCGCCCTAACCCTCACATCCACACAATCGCACACTTACCTGAACTTGACCCATAACTTACCACCAGGGCACTGAAAATACCAAAGCAAGAAAAACAGACAACCAAATTCTTTCCCTAGGAAAAAATTTGGTTTTCTGTTTCTTCGATATTTTCAGCATTCGCTGAAAACGGGTCGATATTAGAACACTCAACATTTTAAATGTTTGGTGTTCTAATATAGACCCTATGTCTGTAAGAGATGAATTTGTGATTTCTCATCCAATGGTCAAGGCTACATTTCAATAGGGTTAAGGATGGACTCTGCCTCACAAGGATTAGAAGCCTATTCCACAGCATGGGGATCCTTTGAGTCACATATTTGTCTCATCAGTATGTTCTATTTATGTCGCAAGCAAAATAGAAATCCCTGGATCTAAAATTTCTGGTGCTGCTCATTTTGTAGATGTGCAAAAGCTCTATCAGAGCTGGATATAAGCATTCTTTATATTCCAAGCACAGATCACCTTTAAACCTGTAAGAGACTGAGTATTGGGACAGGGCTCTAAGGCGATCTGTATAGGATAATATGTTCATATCCTAAATTTTCTTGGTGAGAAATTTCTGTGGGCATCCCAAATGTTGCATATTTCTAGTCAGGTGCATGCCAAAGGGGACATTGTACTCAATGATGGGTCTGATAAAAGACAAATAAAGTGGTACTATAACTTCCTTGGACCTGAATGTCATACCTTTACTTATAAGATGGGCAAAATAGAATAATATTTTTTTGCTACCTTGTCTACGTGTTGCTCAAAGCCAGATTAATGTCTACATATGTTCCTGTATCTATAACTACCAGGTCAACTCTTAGTGTAGCATATAAATTAAGTAATTTGCCTGGGTAGACATTTACCAGAAGGCACTATAATGCACTTCTTTGCACTGAGTATTAATCTGTGGCTTTGGTCCAGTCATTTGCCTGTGTTAGACTCTCTAGCACAATGTTAGTGTCATAGGGGAATTTATGATAGCCCCCAATTTGCAGTTGTCTATTAAACTTTGTCAGCCAGATGTGCTTGATGTTAGCCTTGACTTCTGAGGAACAGATGCCAAACAGGAGTGGGCGCAGCATGGAGCCGTGTAGTACTCTGCTGGTGGCCTGCCTCTTGGGGAAGGTAGTCTCACCAAATCTGAATTCTTGGATCCTATATGTGAGTACGCTGGCAATCCAGTGAGTTGTGTAGGGACTTATACCTAGTTCACTGAATTTGTCCACAATACCTGACTGTAGCATTGTGTCAGAATGGTTTTAAAGATTGGAGGGAGGATATTGCCCTGATGTGTACAGATAAAAAGTTCCAGGCCTTAGTGACATGGTATAAGTACAGACCATGCCCAGAAGATTGGATATGTTTGTGGACCGAGAGAAGTTTTTGGTCACTGGATCATAATAACCAAGAAGGAACATAGTTGTGTAGAACTGATTTTAGTACCTGACAAGCATATGGATGCTGAATAATTTTTATAGGTGGTAAGAAGCTGTGTATATGTTAGTTGACAGAGTAGTTCTAACCACTTTAAACTTTTTAGTGATATATATATAGTGGTGGGTTTTGTACTGCAAATTTAGCCACTTGATTATAGCATTGGTAAAGTTTTGATTTTTATAGGTTCATAAGATTATAGCTGTGTACTACATTAATGACCACGAGGCCTTTTTAAGTCTAGCCATGCATCCTAAACCTCTGACAAGTTCTGGTACCCTTAATAAGTATAAGCAGGGGCTTGAAAGATGAACCATTTACAGGCTGCTTGTGTCCATTAGAGACATATTTGTCAAAGCAAGGATGGATTTCCTGCTCTCCATCCAATTGTCCAAGTTGCACCTTAATTGGGTTAGGGAGGAACTCAATTTCATATGGATGAGGAACATGTTCCAGAGAAGGGGTAGTCTCTGAGAAACATGCCTGTCTCTCCAGCAGGTCTTATTTATTTCACAGGCAAGGATTAAATCTTTAAAACTGGTAATTCTGGTGCTGTTTGTTTTACAGATTTGCAGGAGGTCCATTAGCGTGGGATCCGATAATGCCTTGTATGCCAGGCATACATCTCCATTCAACAGCCTGCAGGAGGCAGACTACAGGTATAGGGCCTTGAGGTGGTCTGCAAAGGACATGTTACTTTTAGTGAGGAACCTCTGTGAAGACTCTAATTGTTGGATGTACCTGGTCAGGTACATACCAAAGAGGGCACTGTACTCAATGACAGGTCTGATGAATGCAGGATATTGTGGAACAAAGACCTCCATGGACTTAGATGCCATACCTTTATTTTTAAGATGCACAACCCAGAATGATTTTCTCATTACTGTAGACATATGATGGGCAAAGGCTAGATTAATGTTTGTGTGTGTCTCCAAGTCCCTAACTATTGGATCATCTTTTAGAGGTGTGTTGTCAGTATGATAGTTGTCAGGAGTGGATGACTTCCTGAAGGATACTATTATAAATTAATCATTATTTAGTTTTAGTCCATGGCACCAGTTATTTGTCTGTGTTAGCCCTTCCTGGAGAATATTTGTGTCAGTGGGGAATTCTATGACTGCTTCTAATTTGCAATCATCTACAATTTAGTCAACCATAGACCCTTGATATTGGTCTTGACTTCAGTAAAGTAAATGCCAAAAAGGAATGGTTCTAGGACTGATCCATGAGGGACACCACTTGTGACTGGCTTTTTTTGTAGAGGTGGATCCCCCATTTCTAACTTCCTGGGTCTTGTCTGTGAACCAGCTGGCTATCCACTGGGTGACAGAAGAGTTTATACCTAACCTCATGAGTTTGTTAATAATCCCTGAATGGGGTATTGTGTCAAATGACTTGGACAGGTGAAGGTAGGCAGTGTAAACCATTTGGCCTTAGCCATAGCTTTGGTGAAGTCCACCAGGTTGAGTAGGCATGACCTGCTCTTGATGAAACCAAACTGGATTGGGTCCAGTATCCGGAGGTTTTCTATGTCATTATTGATCATTTTCATGATAATTTGTTTCTATGGCTTTGCATATGAGACTAGTGAGACTTATGGGTCTGTAGCTGGCCCACCTTTGTGCAGAGGGATGAGTGTTGCTGTTTTACATTCATAAGGCATGAAACCTGTTTGGAGGCTACAGTTAAACTGAAATTCCAGAGGGCCTGGTAGGTTATGTTTCATGCTATTTAGAAGGCATCCTGGGATACTGTCTGGGCCCACTGATGCAGTGTTCTTGGCCTTAGAGTGAGCATTAAGAACTTGATCCATAGTGATAGTAGGGGAGTTATATTTGATAATATTTTATGAATGGAGGTTGAGGGGAAGAGACGGGTAAAGTTGGAGCTGAATTTGTCGGCCAGTAGGTTTGCAATATCTTCTGGCTCAGTACAGGTGGCTCCATTAACAATTAGCTCAGCACACAATTGTGTATTGCTTTTGCAGTTGCGGATGTAGCTGAAGAATGCTATGTGGTTACCCCTGGCCTGGGAGGTCAAATTTACCTAAAATTTGGCTTTTGTAGACTTTATTTGTCCTTTGAGTTGTTTGTTTAGTTTGATGAGAGTGCTTTTACCCTGCTGGGGTGCTATACCTCCTAATTTGTACCATGATTTTTTCCAACATGTTATACAGCCTACTGATGTTGTGATTCCTCCCAAGTGGCTTGTTTTTTGAGTTACTTCTTCCTGGTGGGTACAGCTGCCTCTTTGCAGTTATTAACATGCTTGTATAGGTTTTCTGTGAATGGTTTCGTGTAGGCAGTAGTGTTCTCAGGGTTTATGAGGGCTTGAAATTTTGCCAGGTTATCACTTGACTCATTATGTCCGAGTGACGCCTCCAGGTGCTTTGAAGTTAACTCCTACTGACGCCTCTAGGCGTCAAATATTGCTTATTCATATTTGCTTCAATAATTCCAAAACATTGCTATGTACAAGGTTTTAAAAGATTTCATCTTAAAGCTTACACAATGGCAAAGACAACTGCATT